>NW_018130077.1:0-1220 GCF_001952655.1 Monopterus albus
GCAATCATTCCTCCCGTTCACACTGGTGAATTTAACTAATCTGAATCTTTTCACTGCGATGGACTGGTGACCTGTCCAGGGTGTACCCTGCCCCTCGCCTGCAGCTGGCTGGGATTGGCTCCAGCCCCCCCCGTGACCCCATTTGGGACTAAGCAGTTTAGAAAATGGATGGATGGATGGATGAATCTTTTCAAAACACAAGGGAACCCACTGATGTTTATTCTTCAGCTTCTGAAAGTGACTGAGCTTATAAACGACTAAAATTCAAATAATCCACCTGAAACCTGAAGTTTGAATGTTTTATATATTGAGCATGAACCTTATTGTTGTTTTATGATGTTAAACATATTACATAATCAAACTATCAAACCCTGACATGTTTCTGTGTCACTGTAGTTACCTCTGGCATTTCTGAAAAAAAGCACCAAGCTGACTGCAGAAAACCAGGACCTGAAGACACAGAGGAACAACTTAACACAACAAATACAAAACATGGAGAGAAACTCGAATGAGCTCAACATCAGTCGAGCTCAGTGGAGCATTGATGCCTACTGCCCCAATGGAAGTAATGGTATGTTCAGATCCCATTAAACAGGTCCAGAAATAACCAATAATAAAAATATTACAATACAGTCACATTGTTTAAATGTTGGTCTTTGTTGTTTCAGGGAGAGTGTGTAGAGCTTGTCAGCCTGGCTGGAACCTCTTCCAGTCCAGCTGTTATGCATTTAATGATGCTGCGCCCCTTTATCAGAAAACCTGGGAAGAAGCTGGAGAAGACTGCAAAGGAAAGATTTCAGATTTGGCTGTTATAGATAATGACACTGAGAAGGTAATGAAGAAAATGTGATTTATATAACAGCCTATATGAAATGAAAAAGCATTTTCTGTCAGTCTGAACACACTGAGTCTGTAGATCACAGTGTGTTTATAGTGTTGACATGTCACTGACAACTGTGTCTGTGCTGTTCTCAGGGCTACATTGATAAAACCAAATGGTTTCCACCTGGAATCAGTGGATTGGTCTCAGCCTCAGAGTCTACTAGGATCCTACAGCGTCTGAGATAAATAGATAATTAGGCTCAACAGTTACACAAACTTAGTCTTTGTAGCTTGTCCTTAACAATTTGCTAATGACAGAAGGAGCTTCACGTCTGAGTAAAACAGACTGTGGGTGATGACGAGATGAGCTGACTGCAGGGGGAGCGAGTAACAACGTC
>NW_018130077.1:1275-2324 GCF_001952655.1 Monopterus albus
TACTGGCAGTTTGTTGCACTCAGGGATAACAAGTAAACTACAACATGAAGTCTGTTTCATTCGAAGCTGTGTTCTCTCTGCTTTGTGTCTGTGTGAATATCAATGTTACTGTGAGCGTCTGTCTCTCTGTGTTATTCCACAGTTAAACCTGTAATGTAGGGCCCAGAGGAAGTTGTTTTGCAGTGAAACAACACACATGAATTCAACACTGGAAGCACAACTGATGTGTTATGATGCTGTTTTTTTGTTTTAGTTTCAAGTAAAACATTTCTTACATTGTTGTTTAAATGACTTTAACTCCTGTGGCATCTATCACACTGAGCCTGGGCTGTGACAAGTCTCAGCAGGAGATGTAAGATTATTATTATCCTGCTGCTGAGAAGATACTACAGACACACTGTAGCTGAACATGTTTAAGGAGGAGGCTTCCTGTGATAACATCAGCATCGGCCACCAACTAAGAAGTTGTCACAAGTTCACAGCAGAACTGAAAACTACACATAAATATGAGACAGTGACACATTTCCTTCCCTTACAGCCCTGCTACAGGACGTCTTTCAGAATGGACAGAAAGACAAAGACGACAGCTGTTACTTTTAAAAATCCAAATGTTTCTTTACCTGCAGGTGAGACACTTTACCATCCACTGAAACTTTACAAGGTTGTCACCTTTTTGTGTAGCAGGGCAGTGAAGACAACGTTCTGCTTTTACATGACTGTCAGAAAACTGTTCTTGAACTGATGGCACTGATTATAAAATCCAGGTTTTATATCATAGTTTCTGCAGTGTATTGGGAATCGGTCTGATTTATCTACCTTTCAGAGGACATCGAGGAAATAGACAACTATGTTAATGCACCAGCCTGCACCGTGGATAAAGCAGAAGCTGCTTCAGGTACTTTATGAATACAATACACACATTTATTAGTGTCAAGCATGAGATTTATTTAACAGTAATGATGTTTAAAATATTTGACAGTAACAAAAGGTGAACATGTGAATGTTTAACAGTTCATTAAACGTGTATACAACGAGGCTCTGATTGTGTG
>NW_018130078.1:0-476 GCF_001952655.1 Monopterus albus
CTAGCAGGGCTATAGCCACTATCATTGGACCATTTCATATCCCACAGGTGGGTAAGATTAATTTAATAAAATTTAATTTAAGTAATTTATTATTTGTTGAATATAATTCTTGATTTGCATTGATTCCAGCTGCTAAAAAGTGCAAACATGTAATTATATTTCCTAAAAAAAAATGAATCTGCAAATATCCCAGCTGCTCCTACATCTTTATCTTGGGAAGTCATTTCTTTTTCTTGTAGATCAGCCCCTTTGCCACCTGTGCTTGTCTCAGTGACAAAACCAAATACCCATCCTTCCTCAGAACAGTACCCAGTGACTACTATCAGAGCAGAGTCCTGGCCCAGTTGGTCAAGTACTTTGGTTGGACTTGGGTTGGAGCTATTAGAAGCAATGATGATTATGGCAATAATGGCATGGCTACATTCACAGAAACTGCACAGCAGCTGGGCATCTGTCTGGAGTATTCTGTGTCTTTC
>NW_018130078.1:2221-2322 GCF_001952655.1 Monopterus albus
ACACCTGCATCTCAAAGGCCCCGTCAGTCAGGCTCCTAAAGTTTGCAGATGACACAACAATCATCTGTCTCATTGGAGACGGTGACGAGTCAGCCTACAGA
>NW_018130079.1:0-2322 GCF_001952655.1 Monopterus albus
CCATATAAAAATGATTACAGTAATACAGAATACAGTATAAAAGTATATACAGTATATAAAAATAAAACAAATTAACCTACACATTACCTTTGAAAAGAATCATGGCTGGAGTGAGGGGCCATTGTCGCAGTACAGATATTGACTATACGAGTGAAGTGCAAGAACCATCGGCTCAGTTGTGACATACTACGTCACGTGATGCTCGGCAGACAAAGTGTACATACTACTTGTATTGTTTGATATGCTATGAGACTGTTTGGGCTGTGTTTTGGTTGATAGTATTTTATTATTTTGCTATGTTGGTTCTTTTATGTTACTTTATTGGTATTTTAATATTGTAGTTGTCATGTTTTTAGATGTTTTGAATTGTATCTTATGTTAAGCACTTTGTTGGCCACGGCTGTGTTAAAGTGCTTTATAAATAAAGTTGAGTTGAGTTGAGTTGAGTTGAGTCACGGAACAGGAGGATACTGGGGTGCAAATGATCAACTCAGGTATGGACCTGTTGCAACACACACTTTCGGATCAAGGCAATGACATCAGGGCGGCACAGCTGAGTGACCCCATTCTCTCAGTTGTGTATGACTGGGTCCGATGCAATGAAAGACCTTATCTCAGACAGGTAAAAAACAAACACCTTAGAAAACTTTGGTGGCAATTTCCTAAACTGGTATTGTGTAAGGACCTCCTCTGTCGAACTTCTTGCAGTGTTCCTGGTCAGCCGTTTCTGTATCAAGTGTTGATTCCCGGTGCATTAATCGAAGACACAATGCACATTTTGCATGGCAACCCATGCTCTGGTCATTACAGTGCCGATTGTAATTGTACATTCAAGAATGCTATGTGCTATTGGCCAAACATGAGGTCTGATATTGACTATTTCTGTAATGTATGTCACACATACGAAGCATTTTGGAAACCTGTACCACAACGTAGAGCTCCTGTACAGTCTATACAGGCTGATAGACCATTCCAGTTTGTTTGTACGGACATTACTGAACTACCTGTCACCTCCAGTGGACATAAGTATGTTCTTGTGATTCAGGATCATTTTACAAAGTATGTTAATGCTTTTGCTATGTCAGATCAAAAAGCAGATACAGTTACACGACTACTTTGTGAGAGATATATTCCTGAACATGGTGTTCCGGAGGAACTCTTTTAAGATCAGGCAGACAATATGAATCGCAGATCATACAGACTGTATGTCAGAAACTGAAAATTAAAAAGATATGCACTTCAGCTTACCACCCCCGTGGAAATGGGATGGTGGAAAGGTTTAATAGGACGCTAAAAGAACAATTGGCTAAACTGGTCCATGAAAATGGTGGGGAATGGGATCAGTATTTGCCGGCTGTGGTTTTGTCCTTTAACTCCACCCCCCACACCAGTACTGGGTTTTGACCCTATTTTTTGGCTCATGGTAGGGATCCTTGTCTACCAGCTGGTGTGTTTATTTCACCACCTATGATGTCAGAAACTTTACTGGACTATGGAAATATGCTTGTAAAACGACTTGAGACAGCTTTTCAGGGGGTTCACTCTAATTGCGAAGAACAAAGCCGGAAACGTGAACACTACTATAACAAACATGTCAGATTCGAACCTTATCGCTCTGGCGATGTAGTGTAGATGAATGATCCCACCACACAGAGACAGAAGCTTGAACCAAACTGGACTGGACCGTACGAGGTGGTCTCTGCTGATGACAAAGGCCTCTTGTACAAGCTGCTGGATTTGAAACGTCTTCAGGCTTTGCCTAGACTGATACACTATGATCGCTTGAAGCCTTATTGTAGCACCTTCTCATCAGCACGAACAGATCATCTTGTCCCTCGCCTGGCAGTGGCATTGTCCCCAGATACACTGCAATGTCAGGTTCACTTCCTTTATACTTTGGCCAATAAGACCAGGTACATGATTCAACAGTTGCTGGTTCTACAGTTCCATTGTTACGCAGACCTTCCGGACGGGTCTCCCATGCCCGACCACATGGACATATCTTGACTGAAGGGGCTCCTTCAGTGGCTGCACAAACAACTCGTTCAGGACGGATTGTTCGGAAACCTCAGCGTTTTGGGGACATGAGGTAAAGGGGGTTTGCTGGTTAAGGCCTGTGAGGACATTTCAGAGGATTTTCCTAGGTTGTCATGGGACATGTGTAGGGTACATACACATAAACAAAAAAAAGAAGTATGGTAAGTATGGTATCTACAGATGTTTGTTCTGTGATTCGTTGGATTGTTAATAGTTTTGGTTTACATGCTACAGACTTACAAAGTGTAGGGTTAATTTCTTTTTTTTCTTCATGTGTATAGAGTT
>NW_018130080.1:0-2320 GCF_001952655.1 Monopterus albus
AACTGGGATATTGTGGTTGTGAAATATGCTTTTTAACTTCTCTGATAAATATCAGATATTTATCAGAGAAGCTAAAAAGCTCAACACCAGTCAGTCAGAACTGATGAAGCCTCTTGGATGAGAGGTGAAATGTCTATGACCTAAAAATCTAGTCCAGTTGATTTTGTTCTAAGTTTTTTTTCAGCTTATTATGACCTGGGTGACTGAGAATCTGCATGGAGTTTTTTCAGCTTGTGTAAAAATCTGTTTCCCATGAGCTGAACCCCAACATTATCCTAACCACAACCACTGAGAGGCCGCTACGTGAAAGCCAGAGTTTACCAAGGGGACACGTTTAGACACAGTCAATTAAAGTCCTCTATAACTGTACACACCTGTAATTAGACCACTGTGGTACCGAGAGCTGTAGGAAGGAGGTGAGAAAATCTTTGTCACCAGTGGATGAACCAAGAGAACCAGGACACATTCTCCGAGGCAGTTCGTACAAAAACAAACAAAAACTGTGTAAACAGAGTCTGAGTGTTACACAGGAAACTCAGACTCCCATAAGGCAACGTGCTCCATCGTATAATAAGTCTGTAATAAGTTTGATGATGAACTTCTGTTTGTACAAACACACTGTGGAATCACACTCAGATGGAACCAGCTCTTGTTGTGTTTATATAGCTCAACATCCCAGTACAGATGTTTAACCCTTTCATGCATGAATGATGAAAACCACAGTCCTCAGTGTCATTCTTACTCTGTGGGCATGAAAAGAAAAAACAACTGTTTTTACATGCATTTTTCCAGTTTAGTGAACAAATGATAAATCAGTTTCCTCCCAAGATCAAACCAATACTTGGACATTTTAACAACAGTATGTTTCTGTAGGTGTTACTTGATGTTACCATATTATTGTTTACCTCCAGCCGTCTCCTCCTCTAGAAGGAATCACATATATCATAAGACACTCAGACTTACTGGTTTTCCATCGCTCATCTTGGTTTTGATAAATTATTGTTGCACTTACAGTGACTGACCAGTGGGTGGCAGCGTGTGGGTGACACACTGTAGTGGGTGATATGTATGAAAGGGTTCAACATATTTACAGTCTTGCAGTTTTGTGCGTTCCCTAAAGTTAAGACATCACCTTTTAACAAAACTGAACTCCAACCAGAGAATATCTGTGGTGTCCTGACTGCTCTTTGTCTTTTGATGCTTCCTGGTTAGAATCAGTGAAACAGGTCCAGGTGTGGCTTTAGAGGAGTCGACAGCAGACTACACTACAGTTCTCATTTATTAGAAACACAATCAGAGGCTTCTTTTAAATGTTCCATGTGTTAGGCTTCTCCACTGAGGATGGAAGATCTCAAACGATAAAGGAACGACTCTGCTTCTTTTGTAGCAGGATGAAGAAACTGTCAGAGTTTGTGGAAATCAATTGGAGGTTCAGTAATTGTTAGATATAGATTTTACCATTTGCTCTGACGACCTGCCTGGTCTGTATCCAGACAACAGGACATATTGATTATGATGAGCTGCTTTTCAGAGAAATGTATTTGTCACCATGGATCCAGTCTGAGGCCTGGCCAGGTGTTCTGGGACAGAACCAGTCCAGATGTGGTAGAAAGTGAACTGTGATGCTACTGATGTTTGCGTAACGACGAGCGATCGCGGGGTTTTGGTCTGTGGTCTTCAGAAACCTGCACAGACCTTCTGCTCATCTGACACTAGACCTGTAGCCGTGCAGTGACAAACACAACATGCCTACATCTGGTTTGTGAAGCAGCATGAGAGTCCACGTGTAGGAACCTGTCCATGCGTCCACTGTTTAACTCCTGTGTGACTTGTCATTAAACTACTGAGTCTCTAAGCAGTCGGGTGTTAAATCTGCTGTTCAGCCAGGACGGTGTCGTCTTCACCGCCGTGGTTTATTAAACTGGCTTCCTGTTGAAATAGACATGAAATGTACAATCTCTCAAAGTAAATATCAGATTCACATTCACCAGGTGGACACGAACATGACTCTGATGTTGCTCTGTGTCTCCTCATGTGGAAATATTGTAGCTGACTGCACCAACACAAAATCTTCACAACTAATCCTGAGTGGTGAAGAAAATCAGTTTTATTTATTAGCAATATGACAAAAGTATAGCATGTGATCTAATGGAGATGAACTGTGCTGTGATTTATCACTAGGCTGAAACATCAGATAACGTGTTGTGTTTTGTGTTATTTCAGCCGATTCCAGTGGTGGATGCTGGCTTTATCTTGTGGTTTGTTTTGTGGTCGGTGTCCTGGCTACACTTATAGTTTGTCGTTATAAGGATCAAAGTAA
>NW_018130081.1:0-452 GCF_001952655.1 Monopterus albus
TATGGTCTGGGTAATACGTCTGCTCTCTTTATTCACAGGTATGTCGGTAAAGGTGACTTTGTTAATTTAAACATCGTTCTACTCACTCTAACGTAAAACAAAAGTGTTGCGAACATACTGTGATGATTTCAAGTCCTATCTAGTGGTGGGCAAGTGAAGCTTCATGAAGTACTGAGGCTTTCCTAACAATTGTGCCGAAAACGATTCAAAGCTTCAAGACTTCAGTGACGGTGACATCTGGTGGACAACTAAAGCCATAGCAGCCTCTAAAGAGCACGACTGAAGCACTGGCACTGTTTCAATCCCATGACAGCAATAAAAGTTCAGAAAAGTCTGTGTGGTCATTCAAGTGTTTTGTTCATTCATACCAAATAATGATTATATCGTCATTACAATAAAATATGCAGATGCTCTCCCCCATACTGTAAAACACATTCCAGATTAACCCAAAC
>NW_018130081.1:1437-2320 GCF_001952655.1 Monopterus albus
GTTGTTGTTGTTTTTTGCTGTATTACTGTGTCTTTCATGACGTTTCTGTGCACTATACACATCCAGACCAATAGTTGCTGGAGTGCAACTGTGGCGACTGGACAGACTGCAGGTGCAGCTTCAGAATTAAACGAGCCGGCAGGTGGCGGTAATTCCCCTTCAGTTGGCTTGCAAACTGCCAATGAACACCAGAAGAGGAAGAAGCAGCAGACTGATTAAAGTTCCATTTTGGAGGTTGGAGAGCCATCGAAGGGGCATTTGTAATTGTTTTGACTTCTCCGGCAGGAAACTCTCTTCTTGGTAAGCTAGTTCAGATGTTCTGAGTGAGAAACGAGATTAGCCGGTGCTAGCATCCCGCTAACTAGCTCAGCTGCATAGTTAACATTAGCTCCCCTCTTCCACGCCGGAGGTCGCTACATTATTTTGTGGTGCACACAAATATGCGCCATCACATTTGGTATTATGAAGACTAAGTCAATAGTCAAGCTTTACTTCAATTACGCTTTTAGAGAGTGGTCCCTCTTTGAACATTAAGAGATTGTATTCCTGTACAAATGGCTTTAGAGTAGTTGCAAGCGGAACCCTTGGCATCGAAATGTTCTGTTCCGGACTGCCTAATGCAGACCAACTTCCTCTTTCTGTTTGGGAGCTAGCTAGAAAACGTGCTAGCATTGCTCAAAAACTTTACCTTTATTTCACAGGTCAGTACTCGGTTGAAACGATCACAAATGAAAGCTTTAAGCTTCGAACGATATTTTTGTGATAATTTGTATAACTTTGAGGTCAGTTTGTGAAAGTTTGAACCGCAGCACGTAAGTCCTGAAATGTGACCGTCTTACAGTGCTATTCTTGCGTAGCTTTACGCTAGTAAAGGTTTTGAGAT
>NW_018130082.1:0-2315 GCF_001952655.1 Monopterus albus
TGGGTAGCAAAATCTGACAGAACACATTACAGACTCAAGGTCCAAATTCTGACTAATAAAAAAAACAACAAACAATAAAAACGAAAAGAACCAGCACAAAACACAACCAGTACACTACTATCCTAAGAGACAAGTATACCAGTGTTTCCACAGTACTGATGTACATCACATGTCACTATATGCAGCGTTAGTCAACAATAAAACAATGTGGTTTTCAGAGCTATTCAAGCGACAGATAAATTTATACATCAGGTTTCTTAAAACAGCTGATAAAATACTAACTTGTAGTGACACAAACAATCCACTGGCACTCACCCATCTAGGCCTTTTCAGTAATAGTCTCAAGGCATCATTATAAGCCACTAGTGTCGCAATACTGGAATTTCTAACTTTGACACGATACCTTGAAAAATATTGATACCACGGAGAAAAAAACTGCTACAATATTAAGGGGGTAATTTTTTTTATTCAAAGATAAATACAACAAGTCTAGAACATGACACTGAGGTATATTTTACATGAACAAAAATGTCTTGAGGTAGTGTTCAAAAGCCTCTCAGATTGCCATACATTCAAAAACCAATAAAGTGCAAGTTAAAAAAAAAGTGCAATCTTTTGTATTTCCAAGTAAAATCAAATCTTAACACAACATCACTAAAAGATACTTAAACTTCAAGCAAAAACAAAATCAGTGCAATCTTATGCATCAAGTAACAAATTAGTAAACAATAAATAGAATCCGTTACTGCAATTATATGCAGATGTTCTCTACAGTGAGTAGAGTGAGACTGACGCCCACTACTATATCCTAAAGTTGTTTAGCAACTTTCAGATTTTGAGCTAGGAAAACCAGCAAGTCAGTGTGTTCCTCCCTAAGTCGTGCCCTTCTTGCACTGCAAATGAGCCCTGATGTACTAAATACACACTCTGAAGCTGAACTTGAAGCAGAGATGCACAGTGTACTGTTCCCACTACGTGTTCTACACACCCAGTGTCTGAACGTAGGTCAACAGCAAGCCAAACTCGATTTTCATGAGCCAGGAACTGAGCGCCTTGCTCCTTTATTGATGGTTTTCTCAAAACAGGTGAAAATTACAAGTTAAACTGAAATACATAAACAGAAGAAATGGAAAAATAGCCATTAAATCTCAATTGGTGAAATAATCACATTGCAGGAAATAGCGGGCACCACCACAAAACACTGTACATGAATAGAGTGTTATCTCTACAAGTATATTGATTAGCAATACTTTCAGTGATCTTTTGTTATGCTAATGAGGTCACGTATATGAATAGCACCGTTAACTTACCAATGTGTTCACACAATCGAATATAAATTGTATAAACCAATGCTGTCTGCATACAAGGTGATTTTAGCTGATTGCCTCCCTTTTTTTAAACATGAATTTCAACAAATGAATTATGAAATATGATAATGGTATGAACTGAGTTATTATGAACCTTTAACATTCTTAATCTAAAGCCTTTAAATCAAAGGGCAGAACACACAGATAATTCTTAGCAAACTGGGCAAGGTGAGGTAAAGTTGTCTCATGTGTCCTCCACCATGTAAGTGGGTCCTCTTCTGCACTGATTTCAGGCATCTTTTCATATACTGAGAACTCATTTTTGAGTTCTGTTTCTGCACCCTTTATTACCTGCTGTTATCAAAGATTAAAATATACTGTAACAAATGTATTGCTCATAAATGCCGGTTAATACATAAACATTATTTGATTGTTGCCTGCTCCCTGCCTGTACCTCTGCGTGTTTTATTAAAACACACATTGAACTCTCCCTTGTTCCTCCAGTGAGTGTCTACATTTAGCGCAGTCACCTGGTGCGCTGCGTTTGTGACAACTCACGAGACAACACTCATATCAGCAACAACAGGCCATCTTGGTTATTGATTCCCTAATGTTAAAATGAAAACAGTTACCAACCTCTCGAAATTTTTTGTATAGATCCGGGTGTCTGTCTTTCAGAAGCTTTGCTAAATTGGATGTGTTGGCGCCTTTTGTCGGCAATGCTCTGTAGCAACTTATGACATGTCCAGCTTCCATGCATCTTGTATCATCTCTTCCAATGCTTCCCTTAAGCATTCTGCTGTGTGCTCAGAGTTGAGCCCAGTACAGCCCAAACACCAGCTCTGCATGTTCTGGGTTTCAGTGATAAATTGCAGTGTTACTGCCATGAACGTGGAAGCGGCCCTGCTTGTCCGCAGATCAGTGGTGCATGAAAAAAAGGGTTTCCTTCCAAGATGGTTCATGACCATTTCTTTCGTTTCATTATATAGGGCTGGGATTTCAGTGTGC
>NW_018130083.1:0-1055 GCF_001952655.1 Monopterus albus
GCAGCAACAGCAGAGAAGCCAGTCTCACAAAGATAAGATGATGCAAAAGGAAGAATGCCCATGGCCCTCTGCCGTAAGAGTGGATACTGCCTCTCTACACTCAGCCAGAATTCACTCAGTGTCTGTGATGTGAACCTCGGTCTCAATGTGGAGTCAGACGTCATATCAATGAACTGGTTCTCCTCTGCAGAGCTGAAACCAGTTGGAGCTGGTGCATTGAAAGGATCTCTCACCCAGTCATATTGGGAACTGTTTTCAGGGAAGTACTTTTTAAAGAATCCTTAATATATGGAATCACTGAGGTGGCATCATAGTCAGTAGTGTCAACAAATTCATGTAGGTTCTCGAATGAATCAGTATTTCCTTCATCAAGTCACCTGCCCCACATTGCAAGCTTTCGAGTGAATGAGCTGATCTTGTCTGTGACCTGAGGGAGGTGTTTATCTTTCTCTTGAAGCTGTAGCTTTAGTTCATTTAGCTTTCCAAAAAGTTCACTCAGGTAGGCCACTTTTGCCAGGAAGTTCTCATCACTAAATTTTTTTGCGAGGTCATACTTGTGCTCCTGCTCCAAAAACATTCTTATCTGCTCTCAGAGCTCAAAAACTCGGGACAAGACTTTTCCTCATGACAGCCACCTTGCTTCACTGTGAAACAGCACAGCTTGATGCTCCCATCTCCTCACAGATAGCAGAGAAGACTCTTGTATTTAGTGGTCTGGCCTTTATAAAATTGACTACACCTACAATGTCAGTCATAACCTCATTTAATTCTGAGGAAATGTGCCTTGATGCCAGTGCTTCTCAGTGTATCCACTCAGCATTAGGAGAGGCCTTCTTGATGAGTGCCCAAAGTCCTTTTCTCACCCCTGCCATGGTCTGTGCAGCATCACTGCAAACACCAATGCAGTTCTCCCACTTTAGCCCATTCTCAGTCAGGAAGCAGTCCAGCATTTTGAATAGGTCTTCAGTTGTGGCTCTGTCTCTGACATATTTACAAAAAAGTAGATCCTCACACAGGGAGTTTGTCATGTCAAAATGTACATAAGCAATAAACAG
>NW_018130083.1:1578-2315 GCF_001952655.1 Monopterus albus
CCTCTAGTGACATGTCCTAACATTAAACATAAGAAAATGTTATGGCTATGGCTACAGTTATACATGTCATAATAATAATATTAAAGATTCTGTCTGCTGACAGTCCTCCACTTTTCTATCTACTTATCCTTGACCATAAGCATCCTGCAGTAACTCATGAAAATAACTAAGCATTTCAACAGCCTAAGCTAGTGTTGGACTGAAGCAATCCTGCGTGTTCTTTTATGGAGAATGCTCAAAGACAAATCTGTCTTTTGAGATATTTATTACAATCAATATTTATGGGTTCCATTTCTATCTGAGGCCCTGATTCTAAACAGCAGAACCGTTCGGCTTGCCTTCAGAGCAAGTGAACGCCTATAATCCTGAACCCAGTCCAATTATACAGTTTTCAAATATGCAAATGATGGTAGATCTGACGTCCTCCGCATTGTCCTTCATCCTCGCTCCTTGGTTGGTTTGTTGACCTTGTTCTGACCCCTCATTTGGTGATCTTGTCGCCAGGCAGATTTTGATCTGTGAAATTCTGAGAACACATCCTGACCTTTCAATGCCCTAAGCTCAGACAGTTTTTAGAGAAGGCCCCCTTACTCACTTCCCCTCTACTCTGGTAACCAAGAGCGTTGCTAAGCTCTGGTTCCGGGTTGCGGTTTCCTGTCGATTGCCTACAGGCTCTGCCATTGTCAGCTGCAAGTCTCCTCCACTCTTTGAGACAAGTGAAATGGTTAACACAAAAG
>NW_018130084.1:0-797 GCF_001952655.1 Monopterus albus
AGGAAGCAGCGGGATGAAACAAAAGAATGTAATGCTTAACAAAAAGAGAGAACTATGGCTGGAGTAAGAAGCGCAAGAAGTAAAACAACGATCAAAGGGGCCTGGAGACAGAGATTGAACTGGCAGGGGAGTGATCAGTGAGCAGGGTATAAGTAGGGAGGTGAGTGATAAGGTGCAGCTGGTGATAATCAAGGGAAGTGGGCAGGTGTGTTAGATCAGGGAAGCAAAACTAGAGTGAGGAAAAGGAAGAGAGGAAGGTGCAGCCGGGCAAACCTGACAGATTTTAACAGCTGAAAGTATTCTGAGCTAGAATTTCCTCATTCATTTGAATGGTCCAAAACTTTCAAAATAAAGCTACATATTTCAAAAGTATGAAGTTTAGAAACATTTTGAATAGAAGCATGAATGTCCTTGAAGAGCTGAACATGTTGATACCTGAAATAGTCCAAAGTATGCAGAGGTAGAATTGTCCTATTCATTTGAATGGTGCATAACTTTCAAAATAAAGCTACATATTTCAAAAGTATGAAGTTGAGAAAATGTCTGAATAGAATAGAATGTCCTTGAGGAGCTGAACATGAAATAGCTGAAATTATGCTGAAGAATTTTCCCATTCATTTGAATGGGGCAGAATTTTCAGAATAAAGCTAAATAGCCTCAACACGGACAAGACGAAGGAGATGATAGTGGACATGAGGAAGAAAAGGAGAAGTCATCGGCCACTGTTCATCCGGGGGCTCGAAGTGGACAGGGTGAGCAGCTTCAAATACCCGGGCGTCCACATCAGTTGGGACTTC
>NW_018130084.1:1796-2314 GCF_001952655.1 Monopterus albus
ACATTGACACAAAGATGCCATAGCAATAGTGAACTACATTAAACGGCGTGCCAAGAACAGCTGTTGTTTCATACAGCTGTGCAAAGACCTGGGATTCGATCATGTCCAGTTGCTGTGTCATTCAGAAGTTTGCTTGGCTTTCAAGGGGAAAAGTAATGTCATGGTTTTATGAGCTTAAACATGAAATTTGCTGCCTTCCTCTCACACAATAACTCCCTGTATACTGAGATGCTCAGTGATAAATTCTGGCTCGTACTCGTGGCGTCTCGTTGATGTGATCGAGCACCTCAACACTTTAAATGTGTCAAATGCAAGGGATAGGACACAACATCTTTGAACAGACTGACAAAGTACTGCCTTCAAAAAGACGTTGAGGTTGTGAATAAATAACGTGACTAAAGACAGACCTGAAATGTTTCTTGTTATGGTTAAGCCTGGTGTGAACCCCAGATACAGACACAGAAACAAAAGGAGTGGGAAGTAAAGATAGAAGATTAAAGAATAAAACGTAGTGTCAG
>NW_018130085.1:0-778 GCF_001952655.1 Monopterus albus
CTCAACCACGATCAGTTCAGGAGTGACTCCAGCATCCACAGCCCGACCTACAACCATCCATTTCACCATCAACTGTTTCCCACTGCGACAGATCAACACCCGGTGACTCTTTATCATACTGCAACTGTTATTCACTGAAATTCACACTGTAAATAAATCCCACACTACTTGCACCGAAGTCAGCCACCTGGGTCCATCTTTTCTTTGCTTGTTCATACCCGTGTCCAAGCAACCATAACAGAACTGGCTTTTGAGTTTTCCAGTTTGGGTGTGAGAGACTCAGAGTGAGACTTTCAAATGAGTTATAACTATGTTTAGGTCTAGGGTTGATCCTGGTGATCTTCTCCACAGTCTTTACCACTCTCTCTAGGCACTTGTGGTCCATAGCAGTAGTGCTGCCATACCAGACAGTGATGCAGCTGGTCAAGATGCTCTCAATGATGCAGCTGTAGAAGTTGCTGAGGATCCTAGGTGACATGCCAAACCTCCTCAGCCTCCTCAGGAAGTACAGCCACCATTGGGCCTTCTTGACCAGCTGTGTGGTGTTAAGTGTCCAAGTGAGGTCCTCACTGATGTGGACACCCAGGTATTTGAAGCTGCTCACCCTCTCCACTTCGAGCCCCCGGATGAACAGTGGCTGATGAGTTCTCCTCTCCTTCCTCATGTCTAATATTATCTCCTTCATCTTGTCCATGCTGAGGCTGAGATTATTGTTCTCACACCATGACACCAGACCAGTCACCTCCCTCCTGTAGGCTGCTTCGTCCCCACCAGTGAT
>NW_018130085.1:1780-2312 GCF_001952655.1 Monopterus albus
GGGTGGGGTGAACCCGAAGAGAGCGAGGCAGGCGGAGGTGGATGGCTGCAGGGCCGATGACCTTGGTTATGGGGAAGGGTCCAATGAATCATGGAGTCAGCTTACGACATTCAGTCCGCAGAGGTAGGTTACGTGCAGACAGCCAGACCCTCTGGCCGGGGTGGTAGGTGGGAGCCCGGGAACAATGGACATTAGCCCACTTCTCGTAGGCTTGGACAGAGCAGAGCAGGACCAGGCATGATCTCCTCCAGGTTCTGTGACATTGATGGACCAGGGCTGAAGCAGAGGGCACTCGAACCTCAGGATCTAGACTGGGGAACAACGGTGGAGAATAGCCGTAAACACACTCGAACGGAGACATACCAGTGGCTGCAGAGGGAAGGGAGTTGTGGGAATACTCCACCCAGATCACATTATCAGCCTATAGGGAAGGGTCCCAGAGACACAAAAGACGTAGGCCGGTCTCCAGCTGCTGGTTGAGCCACTCAGTCTGTCCGTTGGTCTATGGGTGGAAGCCTGAGGAGAGACTGAC
>NW_018130086.1:0-2312 GCF_001952655.1 Monopterus albus
ATACTTTCGCAAGGCACTGTATAGGTATATACAGTACATAGAGTAATGTGTGCCAGGAATACAGTATACATAAGTTATACATAACAAGTAAATATGCATGGGGTGCCTGTGTACACTGTCAATATGTCTCAGGGAACTTAAACCTGGACACTGTATTTTGGAAGGTTTTTGTGCAGTATTCATTGATTAATATTGCTAATAGTAATGCATGAGTTGCTAAACAAATTCTAAAAAGTACTTGGACTGATTTTGCTCATTAACCTCCATAATTCTGACTCCAGCAACTAGCGGTGCGACATTTATGCCACAGTTGCACCAGTTCGGTTACCTTGCCTCACAATGTAAGGCGTTCCTTTTATTTTGGACTACTCCTGGTATATGTCAGATGATGCAATAAGTAGATACTACACAATATTAGGTTCATTTCATCATTGGTAACATCATATTATAACTGAGTGCACTTTTGTCTATTAGTCACAATAAAGAGGCTCTTTTCAATCTTCTGAAAACTTCTGATGCAAAAATTACAAATCTTACTGACTACTGTAGAGCTTTGATATCATATTTTAGGTCTGTATGTTTCAATCTATAGAAGTAAAGCATCTTCAGCAAAAAAACATGAAGGACCATAGAGGAGCTGCAGACTGCGGTGCTCGTAAAAAGCCTGACAGCCACATGACAGGCACGGTGATGGAACACTACAGCGTTGTTTATTAGAGATTCAGATTCAGATCGAATCAGGGATCAATGCAGCAGGTAGTTTTATCTCACTGCTACTGGCCTCCTGCAGACGTATCACAGCTGTTTTAAGTTACTGATAAAGCTAACCCAACATTTCCTACTGCTGCATCACATTAAAACATTACACTTCAGAATAAAATGCTTCACTCTGAGACACAAAATATGACTTTACTCCTCGATCCAATCACAGCTGAGCCCCACTGGTTATATCACTTAACTCCAGCTTTGTGTTTCTGTAATAACAGACACTGATAAAATGTTCCTACCACTATACTAACACACACACACAAACGCATACCCATGCATGAAATAATAAATGTAGCAGCACACAGTCTGTTTCCCATCAGCACTATGGGGAAGAAATCTGATGTGGAAACAACTCTGCAGCAGAGGTTTATGGGAAATTCATAAGGAGGGAGTGAGGGCTGTATGTGTGTGTGTGGTATGATAAGTGAAACACGCACTTGTGCGCACACACTGCGAGTGATGTGTGTGAGTTAATCAATGTCGTGGATGTGAAGCTCTGACCTTTTCTAGTCAAACCACCTGCTGCTGCAGGAAAAACGAGTGTGTTTCTGTGTGTGTGTGTGTGTGTGTGTGTGTTTCAGTGAGGGTGTGCGTTTTTGTGTGTGTGTTTCAGTGAGGGTGTGTGTGTGTTTCAGTGTGTGTGTACCGTCTCTCTCTCTGCTGGGTGTAAGAGCTCCTGAAAAAGCCTAGCAGCTCGTCCTCAATGGTGGCATCGAAGCTCATGTTCAACCGGTAAACTCTCATTGGCTTCAGCTCACGGTGCAGCACCACCACGTACATCTGATTGACCGGGAAGGGGAAGTGGCGGTGGATGCGCATGACCCCACCCCCAGGCCTGTTGGCAGGACGACCGCCTGAGCCGCCCTCAGCTGTAATGGACACCCGGTCCACCTGGAGAGAGGAAGAGGAAAGAGACGGATGAGCTAAATGTGAGCTACAGGTAAAGAGACTTGACTTTCAGCATCGGCTACAGTAGTGGGTCGACTGTATAGGAATACGATGCCCCACCCAGTTTGCAAAGCTCTAAATATCTGTTTCTCCAAGGTGTAAGCAGCACCTGTAGCTGTAAGGATAGTATGTTTTTATAAACAATAAAACATGGAAAAGTAAACTGGTGAAAACTGATGATATCTCAGCACTGGGGTTGCAACAGTACACCAGTTTCACAGTGCACCTTGGTATGAACACTGACAGTTATCATACCGTGCATGTTGGCCTATTACAGGTATTGAAGAAGAAAATGCAACGCGTGTGCACCTTTCTTCCCCGATGCCTGTCAGACTCTGTGCACACATGCAGCAGACATATGGCAGAGAAACAGGCCGATATCACCAAACTTCACCAAAAAGAAATGAAAATCAGGATTATTTGGAAATGTCACAAACACCTTCGAGAACACCATCCCTCAGCAGAGGTTGGAGTATGTGCCCTGTTTGTTACTCTAATCCCAAGCAATAAAACGTGTGAATGCATAAACATTGATCTTAAAATCCATCCATCCATGCAGCAAAGTCAGCTGGGGGGAGCTGGAGCCAATCCCAGCC
>NW_018130087.1:0-1428 GCF_001952655.1 Monopterus albus
TGGGCTGAAGCAAGACAGGGCCCCGAAATACATATAAATAAATACATAAATACAATATTCACGGTATAACTGGCCCCTTCTATTAGCTGTTTTAATTAATTTATTTTCCGGTTTGTCTTGATATTACTTTGCTTTGATTGGTTTATGGGTGTCCAGTGGGAGGGCTGTAAAGTGTTTTAAGTCAGCCGTCAATCCCATCAATCATCATCAGATATCTAAACAACATGAGGGTAGACAACAGGCGTTACAGCAGCAGCAGAGTGCAAAAACAGGAGGAGGAACATGACTGAGAGTACCTTCAAAAAATTCCAAATTTGACCAAACATTTTAAATAAGTCTCAATGTGTGAGGATAAAGGTGGAGATGAGGTGAATGTGGCTGAAGACGAGTGTGTGCAGCTAGCTGAGGCCAAAGCATGTTCAGCTAGCATAGCAGATGAAGCGGACATGACTGCTGGCAGGGTAAACATAGATAACAGCTAAAGCACAGATCATGCTCACTGGGGACTGGTGGATGAGGCCACCCATAAAAATAAATTATTCAGTATTGCATCTGTGAGCTGCAGGAGTGGCATAAATCTTTTTGTGCTAAAGTGGCTTTGCCTGTAATACCCTTGATGTGGCATTTCTGTGGGAAGCCACTATATACAGTATATCCTTCTTTAGGAAGGGCCCACAAACTTACTATCCTTAATCCGACCCTGGTCTTTATAGTCATTCAGTGCTCAACAAGTTTGTTTCTAGGACATCTGTCTGTAAAAAAAAGAGACCAGTGTAAATTGAAATAGCACAAAGGAGTGAACCACTCTGAACCAGTGTTGTCCTAACCAGCGTTGAAATTATCTTTTGCAACCTAAACAGATAAGTTATTCAAAGGACATCACAACCTACTGTATGTTAGCCAAATGTCTGTGCAGATTCTCAGTCATCCAGGTCATAGTAAACTGAAAAAACCTTAGAAAAAATCAACTGGACTTAGATTTCTAGATCGAAAACGTTTCACCTCTTCACCTCACCATCCACTTCAACACAAACTGGGAGTCATCAGAAATTTAAATCACAGGGCAGAGGAAGTGCCCACAACTGCAGAAGGGGCCAAGAAAGAAAAATTACACATCCAGAACTCCCTTAAGGCTTGTGGATACCCTAAGTGGGCCTTCACCAAAGCAAGTAAAGGCTCTATTCTATTATAAAGCCACGTCCGGTTCTTTCAAACCAGGAACTCAGTGAGACGAAGCGGACCACTTGAGTATATAAAAAAATATAACCGTGCTGGTTTATTCAAAGGGTCACAGGCAAGAATTAACATTACACGTCCAGGCATCTTCCACCCCCAAAAACTGCGCGCAGGCAGCCCGGAAGATGAAAAGACCCCGAACCTAATAGCCTATACAATTTAATCACTTCGTTGGGCTAGCCCCATCCTACG
>NW_018130087.1:1602-2312 GCF_001952655.1 Monopterus albus
AGCTTCAGCCCCGTTATTCACTCAAACTGTGAAAAACCTGGGAGTGTTATTTGATAGCAGCCTCAAATTTGACAAGCAAATTAGTTCGGTGGTCAAAATAAGCTTCTTTCAGATCAGGCTCCTAGCAAAGGTGAAATTTTTTTTTTTTTATCTCGAGCCATTCATGCCTTCATTAGCTCATGACTTGACTACTGCAATGCCCTTTATACTGGAATTAGTCAGTCTCAACTCCATAGGCTCCAACTCATACAAAACGCGGCTGCTCGACTACTATCAAACACTCCAAAGAATGCTCACATCACCCGGTTCTTCAGTCCCTTCACATGCTTGTGGTGCAGTTTAGAATAGAATAGAGGTTCGATCTCTAACGGAGTTAATGGTTTTTAAGTCTAAATTAAAGGCACATTTATTGCATCTAATATTTAGCAGCGATGCTCTACAGGGTCTACAGGCCTACCAGATTTTATATTTTGTAATCTTACTCTCTCTGTATTTTGACTCATTTTTATTCTACAGGAATGTTATAGTTCTTACAGATTGTTGTTTTAAATTTGTGCAATGTTAAATTTTATTTTGTTTATGTATTTTGGCATGCTCTGTTTTATCTCTGTTTTATTATGAAGCAGTTTGAGCTCCCTTCAGTGTTGTAAAGCGCTATATAAAAAAATAATTAGTTACTTAAATTAGGATGAGGGTATGAGAGAGAGTAA
>NW_018130088.1:0-1411 GCF_001952655.1 Monopterus albus
AAAACATAAGCTGCTTCTATTAGTAGTATTTTTATAATTTTTGTTTTTGTTATTATTATTATTTATCTTACCATTATTGCAGTCAGCATTTATAGCATTTATTCTTATATTGTTTCTTTTTTTCTTGTTTTTTTTGTGTTTCTTACATTATTTTGGCTTCCATTGTTATTATTATTATTAACTCAGGAGTGATGCTGGAGCAAGGCAGGAGAGTTGAGCTGGCACTGGGCTGGCGACAACTCATGAGCGATGGTGGAACAAAGCTGGAGAGCACAGGCTAAGAAGACAAGGTAGAGAAATCAGAATTTTATGGGATGAATTAGCCACCGTAGGTTCGGCAGAAACAAAACAAACTAGTGAGGAAAGGACGCCAGCACCAGGGTTAAATGGAGAACAGTTAATGAGCCGATTGTGAACAGTTGTGCAGCTCGTCTCCTGGCATGCCCTGTTGCTCAACTTCACTGCCTGATCGTGGGGGAGAGGAAGTGCTGGCAGAAGTCCTAACATGATCAGTCCCCAGAAACCTATTTTCATTTATCCAAACAATAAGCCTTGGGTTTCCAAAAATGTCAAAAATTTGATAAATCAGAGAAACATCAGCTTTAATCAGTGGGGCACAGGGAACTTTCAAAACAGGTGAAGATGAAGATATAAAAACAAGGTTGAAAACCTTTGGACCTTGGGCAACTTATGCCCGGCATAAGAGGATCTGAAAAACATGTTGGGGATGCAGTCACAAAAATGTGCAATTTATTTGAATAGGTCAAGTGATTTGGACCTTTTTAATGAAATGTTTTTAATCATCGCTTTAATGAAACCCACGTCGGAGTTCAGGAAAAGCAGGTCATGTACTGAAGAAACAGGACACAGCCGAGAACAGGATGAAGAGGTAAGGTGCTGGTGAGCAGCTTATCCAGCGAGAGAGCGTGATGTGTAATTTTCCCACACACTGGGGAGCAGGATGAACAGGTGAGTAGCAATGAACCAGCAAGGGGCAAATGGAAAAATGGGTGTATATTAAGGAGCTGAACCGGGAACTAACAAGCTGCAGGTGGAGGTGATCAGAGCTGATTTCACTGATGTGGCAGAGCAGTAGGGAGAGAGAAAAAAGCAACACAAAAACAGGAAGCAATACATGACTTATCTGTTTGCTCCCTGCTTTTCCTGATCTCCAGTGAGGGTGAGACATCTTTAGTGTGCTCTCCTGCTGAGTATGCAATGCATCTGAATGCCATCCTGCTTACCCTGATCTCCGGTGTGGCTTCTGCCTGCAACTGCCCTCCATAACTGAAGCAAACCCTCTGCTCACTTCCTCGTCCCTCTGCCTGCTTCATCCCCAGCTCCACACTGCCTGACCAAGGCCAACGGAGCCTTCCTGTCCAGTCCAGAACCTGCTCTGCCTTAGTCCCGT
>NW_018130088.1:1599-2312 GCF_001952655.1 Monopterus albus
ACTGAGTTAACTCTAAGCACCTTCACCAAACATTTCAGCACTTATGTCTCCACAGGTGTATTGTCTTTGAGCCACACTTGTTTTACCCCCTAAGAGGATGTGCCAGAGTGATGCTACACCTGAACACAAGGGACATGTCAGGTCCTCGCCTATCCATCTATTCAGAGTTTGGAGAGATGGAAGCACATCATAAGTTGCACCTAGAATGAATCTAATCCTTCTTGCCTCCATGTCCCACATTTCCCTCCAACTATGTTTCTTCATTTCTGCATCGTCCCATCTCATCCATTGTCCCTGCCGAGCCTGGGAGACTGCCTTTACACATCTGCCTGCCTCCTAATCTCCACAATAACCATCTTCCTTTTGTCAGCTGCTGCTGCTTTGCTCCAAGTTGTGACATGCTTAAACCAAAACCACCACCTCCATGCTGTACCTGTCCTACAATATCCCTATGTTTAAAAGCTGCCTAAAACTGCCTTGTTCAGGTTCCACTTCCTCCATGCTGAGATTGTTAGTGCTGCACTCTGCACCACTACATCCCTGGAATCCAATAGCCTTTTTCCAGTCTAGCCTTAGAGCATTTAAACATCTTGAACGGGTTATAGGGAGCTCCCAAATCCCATTTCCATACGGGGGCACACTGCTGAAGCACCACAGAGCGCCCAGCCACTGCCTAATGTACATGCTAAATATTCTCTCTAGCTTTTTTGCCT
>NW_018130089.1:0-974 GCF_001952655.1 Monopterus albus
CCTTTTTTTAGTTACAGTCGCCATGTCGGAAATGGGCCGGGCTGAAAGGATCTCACAAGGGGCACGGCGGCGAGAGTGCAGCCACGGGTCTACTGCCATCTTCTGGTGAAATGTAAAATTGCTTTTTTTGTACGCGTGTATTTTATACTGTGGTCAACAGTGCTGGTGGGCCACATATTATTGATTTTATGACAGAAGCTGCGGGCCGGTGAAAATTTGAACACGGGCCGCAATTGGCCCCCGGGCCGGACTTTGGACATGCCTGGACTAGCTTATTCAAACAACTGACTTGTCTCCTTGCTGCAAGTAAACCAATCTCTTATTGAAAGATTCCAGTGACTTCGTTGCTTCTTTGAAAATTCTTTTGACAGCATGTCAGGGAGTACAATGACAAAAAAAACATTGGAAACACTAATATTATTGGGAACACTGATCACATTAAATCTGCTCTGTTGTAGCTCAAAGGAAAGCACAAAAGAAAAGTTCAGCAGAGAAGCAAGATGAGGTGAGCAGGTACTGAAAGCTTTCTGCCTGGTTTGTGTAGAGCCAGAAAAACATACTTAAAGGATCCTGATGTACGTGTAAAGGATTACAGACAAAGGACCATATACTACGATAAAAAAAGTAATGACTTCATAGATCATATTCACACTGGTGTAGTAGGTGTCACAGTACACTTTGTTTAAGATGTTCCCACACAGCTGTAATGAGGCACTCAAGTACACTGTGAAACAAACAGAAATGAAAGGAGGTAACCATATAACAGCAATGAGCCTGACAACCTTGTTATACGTCATCCGTGTGTTGTACTGTAGAGGAAAACATATAGCAATGTATCTGTCATAAGCCATGGCAGCTAAATTAGTAAATTCAACAATTGTATAAGAGTGCAAACAGAAAACCTGCAGGAAACAACAGGGAACAGAAACGGTGTGAATGTCAGAGAGGATCTGAACCAGGAGGAATGGAAACAA
>NW_018130089.1:1553-2311 GCF_001952655.1 Monopterus albus
TGAAAGATATTACCCAGTTCTTTCAACCAGGAACTCTGAGAGACGACGCAGACCACTTGGATATATAAAAAATATAACCGTGCTGGTTTATTCAAAGGATCACAGGCAAAATTAACATCACACGTCCAGGCATCTTCCACCTCCAGTACTGCGCGCAGGCAGCCCGGAAGATGAAAAAGCCCCCGAACCTAATAGCCTATACAATTTAATCACTTGGTTGGGCTAGCCCCATCCTACACAGGCAACGTCAAACCGTGACGTCACCTGATATGCCAGCTTGGCAGCTGACCAGAGCAGTAGTCAAAACATGGAGAAAATTAAAGTGTGTGGCTGTTGATTAGTGGTGTGTATCTAAAAACATACAGGACATTCAGGGACATGTCCGAACAGTAAGCCTCGGAAGATATTATGATTAAGATTACGGCTGAACATATCATGCTACTAACAATATTCATCCTGCCTGCAGACTCTTCAATCTAGTGACCTTGGCCTAGATGCAGCCTGCAGAACTCATGACAATGAACTGAGCATTTAACAGCCTGAGCAAGACATCCTGGCTACACTAACATTTTCTAATACAACAGATCTCTAATCACTATCTAGCTAACTAAGAAATTACCTAACAAAGACAAACTCTACAAAACACCAGGAAACTAAATGAACTGTTACTTTTTATGTATAAAATGTATTGTTAAAACTTATCAAATCTCTTTTGTTTTTTTGAGTTTGAAAAAAAAGCAGATGAGCTGAAGCTGACT
>NW_018130090.1:0-1338 GCF_001952655.1 Monopterus albus
AGAAAATGAATCCGACCACATCAGCAGTCTGACAGTAGCCTATGTGACTTTTACAGATACACATTATTGTATTTCATGCTTCACTTGTACAAGACAAAACACTTCAATGGGAAGGACTCTCTTTGTTTTAATGGCATCACAGAGAAACATTAGTCTTCCTAACCTCAACAACAAATGACAGCTGTTGGAAAATGGAGGACCCATTTTCCAACAGCTATAGCCAGGCTAAAACAGTATTGATGCACAGTCTACTACTTACCATATGTACACTTTCTGCAGGGTGGTGATGAAGCAGAGCGGAGGAGGTCCGTGGTCCAAAGGAGCGACTGAGGCAAGGAGAGAATGAATAGAAGCAGCTGGAGAGAAGGAGACAAAAAAAAAACTAACACAGATCAGAAGGAACAACGAGGAACAAACAGGCCTGAGAAATACTAGAAAGAACTGGCAGAGGAGTGAACAAAGAGCAGGGGCTAAATAGGGAGAAGCTAATCAGGTGCAGCTGGTGGTAATCCAGGGGTAGGAAGCAGGTGTAAGGGATAACGTAATCAGGGTAAGGGAGTGAAAACAGAGTAAGGGGAGTGAGAAAGTAGGTGCAGCCGGGCAAACCTGACAACAAGTTGACACAAAGCTGAATATTATACCTTTAATGCATGCATGAGAGCCAGGTTCCATAGGAGAGGAGCTTGATAGCTAAAAACTCTGCCTTGCATTCTACTTCTGTGGACTCTAAGAACCACAAGTAAACCTGCACTCTGAGAGCAAAGTGCTCTGTTAGGATGATAAGGCACTATGAGGTCTTTAAGATGCAATGGAGCCTTGTCATTAATCAAATCAAATCAAATCAAATTTTATTTGTATAGCGCCAAATCACAACAAAAGTCATCTCAGGACACTTTACAAAGTAAGGTCTAGACCTTACTGTTATCAATATTATTACATAGGGAAAACCCAACAAATCCCCCTTGAGCAAGCACTGGGCGACAGTGGGGAGGAAAAACTCCCTTTAACGGAAGAAACCTCCGACAGACCCCGGCTCTTGGTGGGCGGCCTTCTGCCTCGACCGGTTGGGGTGAGTGGATAGAGGAGAGACAAAAGAAGAAAAGCAACAAGACACAACAATCAAACACTGATCAGGTCGATGTGGCCGGTGACTGCTCGTCAGAGATATAGAGCTCCAGGGCAACCTGCAGAAAGTTACAGGGAGAGAGAGAGAGGACACACTACGGGAGAAAGGAGACACAAAGTTAGTAATGTGTAATAGTGGCAAGCTAGTGGCAGAGGTGCATGCGCAGACAACTGGAGTTATGACCTGGTCTGAACAGCCAGATTTTAAATCAT
>NW_018130090.1:1451-2310 GCF_001952655.1 Monopterus albus
TAGAAGCATAGGGAGAGAGAGGAGAGGGGAGGAGAGGAGAGGAGAGGAGAGCAGAGCAGGAGGGGAGGGGAAAGAAAATCAGAGCATCATGGGGCCCCCCAGACGCCTAGGCCTATAGCAGCATAACTAAGGGAGGGCTCAGGGTCACCTGATCCAGCCCTAACTATAAGCTTTATCAAAAAGGAAAGTCTTAAGTCTAATTTTAAAGGTAGAGAGGGTGTCCGCCTCCCGAACTGAGACTGGGAGTTGGTTCCATAGGAGAGGAGTTTGATAGCTAAAGGCTCTGCCTCCCATTCTACTTCTGTGGACTCTAGGAACCACAAGTAGACCTGCACTCTGAGAGCGAAGTGCTCTGTTAGGATGATAAGGCTCTACGAGGTCTTTAAGATACGATGGAGCCTTGTCATTAAGGGCTTTGTATGTTAGGAGAAGGATTTTAAATTCTATTCTGGATTTTACAGGGAGCCAGTGGAGAGAAGCTAATATGGGAGAGATATGATCTCTCTTGCTAGTTCCTGTCAGTACTCTGGCTGCAGCATTTTGGATTAACTGGAGGCTTTTTAGGGAATTATTGGGACATCCTGATAGTAAGGAGTTACAGTAGTCCAGCCTGGAAGTAACAAATGCATGGACCAGTTTTTCAGCATCACTTTGAGACAGGATGCTCCTGATTTTTGCAATATTGCACAGGTGAAAGAAGGCAGTTCTAGAGACTTGATTTACAGTTCTTCTGTTTCCTGCACCCCTTAGACCTGACAAGTACAAATATTGCTCTTCATTTTTAGTTGGAGGTTTGTGAAAGGAGAAAATGAGTCACGCAAAGAAGGAAGCATCAAACAATGTTTTATTTTTTGATTAC
>NW_018130091.1:0-1269 GCF_001952655.1 Monopterus albus
CCCAGACGAGAGAGAGGAGGAAGATGAAGTGTTCATTGCGGCTTTGCAGCGGAGACGTCCGCCCGCAGAGGCAGCCCCTCAACCAGCGCAAGAGCCAACAGCGGGGCCCTCTGTAGCACCTAGTGCTCCGGAGGACTCTGGAGCTGCTGGAATACAGACTAGGGGTAGAGTAAAAAGAGAGGCAGAGGAAGAAGCAATTAGAGCAACATTAGAGACAATATCAGCAGATCCAAACGCTCCAGCAGCAGCTTCCATGGCTGAAACAATGTTAAGAGGAGGGCAGTTCCCTTTTAATGAAGTACAACAGACAATACAGCTCTATGCTGCTGAGAAAAATAAAGCAGTAGAGGTGGTTGTGTCTCCCACAAAATCCTCTGGTGGTAAAATTACGCAGGCTCCCATGAGAGCATTTCCCCTGCCCGGGCCAGACGGAGGACATGAAATGGTGTTTGTGCACAGAGCTTGGTCCCCGTCTGAGCTTAAACAGGTGTGTATGGATCTTGGAAATCCTGAAAAGGATTTAGACAATACTTTGCAGCAACTTGACATAGTTTTGGCATGTTATCAACCTAATACAGATGATTTGTTTCAAATGTTAAAAGCTAAATGGCCAGCTCATGCAGATCACATTAAGGCCAGTCATAAAGATGCTGCTGGTAACACCATATGGCCAGTAGGTGGTTCTGAGGAATCTAAAAATCAAGCACAGATAGTGGCTTGTGCTGAAGCAACAAAACGGTGGTTAAGGGACAGATATCCTCCAAAAATAGATTGGGAGAAAATAACTGAATGTAGACAAAGAAGTAATGAAGCTCCTGAAGATTTTATACTAAGACTGAAGTCTGTGTTCAGAACCTATTCAGGTATACCAGAGGGAAATGAAGGATCTGCATTGTTAAGTGCTTTTGTTGAAGGACTGATACCTGAAGTGAGGAGTGCTGTGAGAGGTATTGTTGGTTGGCAAGCTAAACCTATTGCTGAAGTTTTACAATGTGCTAGACATCATTATGAATTGCATCAGAGAAGTGAGAAGCAGGGCAAGCATGACAGCAAACCAGGAAAATCAAAAAGACAGATGATAGCAACAGTAATGCCACAGCCTCTGCCTCAGCTTCAGTCACAGTCTCCGCCCCTAGCTAGACATGTAGCAGTGGTAATGCCCCCGCAACAAGAGTGGCTGCAGAGACATGGCCCTGGAGGCCAGCCTTCGCAATTACAGCCGTGTTTCTTGTGTGGAAGCCCTGATCATTGGGCTAATACCTGCCCCCG
>NW_018130091.1:1791-2309 GCF_001952655.1 Monopterus albus
ATTCCAGCTCACATGAAAGAAGGTTTGGCTTGTGAAACCAGTTTAATTTGGAAACAGGAGTTGCATTGCACATTGTCTGTGGCTGCAGAATGTTTTAATGCCTCACAGTTAAATACATTTTTGCCATGGCTTAATCAGACAGTTAACATTGATACATCATGTTTGTGTTGGACTCCAGCAGGGTTAGCTCTCACGGTAGCAGGTACAGATTCAGAACAGTTATTTGATGTCACTTCATCCATTCCTCATGTTACTTTGGCAGTATCTCAAGATTTTCAGGCAAAGGACCTTGGACCAGCATGTAAATTACTCATGTCAACACCAGCAGCATATCAAACCACTATTGATAATGTCACTGTCTATGTTGTGCCAGGTGTGGGATGTTGGACACCCTTTGTTAAAGAAGGGCAGGGCGTGACCCGTGTACATTCATTGACAGATGTTGAGCCTAAGGTGTCACAGTTAAGTATCAGTTTACCACACCCACTCCATTCTCAAGTCCCAGCACAGTTGTGGGC
>NW_018130092.1:0-2307 GCF_001952655.1 Monopterus albus
AGACGCTGCTGTGCTCAAGATTGATTTAATGTTATACATGAATGTTAGAATATTTAACTTTGTAGCATTTTATCTTGCTCCAAGATGCC
This sequence comes from Monopterus albus, assembly GCF_001952655.1. Taxonomy (NCBI): domain Eukaryota; kingdom Metazoa; phylum Chordata; class Actinopteri; order Synbranchiformes; family Synbranchidae; genus Monopterus; species Monopterus albus. Next base: position 90 of record NW_018130092.1, read on the forward strand.
TGAGTCCTCTCATTTATGGCCTCAGAGATGAAAAGTTTTTTCTTGCCCTGAAATGTAATGGCTAATTAAAATTAATTGTATTTCATCCAAACATGCACAAACCCCAGTAGTAGCATTATGCAGATCCAGGAGTTATTGGCCAAATGTGATTATCCATATTAGAAAAATATTTAGCCACTATTATAAAAAAAATCATTGATTCCATTTTTATTCAGTCATAGCAGACCACCAACTGAATTTTGAGCTCAGAACTTTTTGTTTTTTGTTCCTCTCTGTAATTGTTGAACTGAGCTTATGTCACTACATAAATAAAAACCATAGCTTCTACTTTCACAGTTGCATGTAGCCGTGCATTACTGAAGACTGACCCCGTCATTTTCATGCAGTGATGTATAAAGATTCTAAACTGGAGAAAGTAAGAGTACAGATATAACAAATATATGAACAATGTATGAAATGTGAAAACCATGTCACAGTGTGAAAGAGGTCATGTCAGGTTTGCCTGGCTGCACCTGCCTCTCTCACCTCCCTCACTTTATTTCTCTTTTTCAGCCCCCGATTACACCACCTGGCACACCTGCTCCACATCCTTTGATTGTCACCAGCTGCACCTTATTAGTTCTGCCCTTTACTTATACCCTGCTCACTTATCACTCCCTTGCCAGTTTGTTCTAGTTCTCAGGCTCTCCATGTTGTTGAATTGTTTTTTTGGCATTCATCTGTCTCCATTTTTCCTATTTAGCATTACGCCTATTGGACTCTCTGTGCTCCTATGCTGCTTTTTCCACCTCTACTGACCACTCCCTCTGGACCTTGGTTCTATCCAACCCTTCCAGCCTCCACCAGACAGGTCGATGCACAGTCATCAGTTTATCATCTGCCCAGCCTCTGCTATCTATCTCCACAGTAACCTCCATTTTTCGCCAACCAGCTCAGGAGTGACCCCGGCTATGCAGCTTGGCCCACTCCCTCCATGTCATCATCTCTCTGTATTCTGCTGCTGATTGGCACCCGGTTCACCAAATGTATCTACGCTTACCTTATCAAGTTGTTCACGACACTGTATATAATAAATCACTGTTTGCATCGAAATCAGCTATCTGGGTCCATCTTTGTGTGCTCGCTCACCCTCCCGTGTGCGAGCGATCCTAACAGGTCATTTGTACTGATGACTCAACAAACAATTATCACCTGTCTCTACAGCTCCCCTGTTCTAAATGGAGCTTTTGAGTATTTCTCAGTTGCTTGAAGGACACGATTTGCTAACCCCTGGACATAGGAACATCGCTTAACCTCTCACACTGAGGTGGCAGATTTGAATCCTATCAAAGCTTCAAACACTGCTTGAGGTTCTTAGGCAGAGATATTCACTCAGTAAAATAAAATGAATGTTCATTACATGGCCAAAACATGAAGTCAACAAGAACTTGCTCTCCAGGCCCTCCTCCAAGGACTCCACCCGAAGCAACTCCAAGAACACATCAGCCTTTGTGCACCAACTACGCATGTGGTGGACATGACTGAAGCAGTGTGGGTTGAGCATGTGCTGTGCTGCCCCAAGCTGGAGCACAGAGAGCAGCAGGCTGTCTGCCTAAAGACCAGTGAGGGGCAGGAGGCGGCCTGACAGGTCACTGCTACAACACCACCAAGGTGATGAAACAGGCGAGCAGCAGCCCCATGCAAAGAGGAGTGGCTACATCGCACAGCATTGCCCAGCACCCTCAGACAGCTAATCTACCTTTGACCTATCACAGGTGTGGGTTGGCCACCTGGGCCAGACACATGGATTGTACCTGATCTGTGAACTAATTGGCACGAGATGTTGTGCCTTAGTGGATGCGGGGTCCACTGGTGCCCCCAAGGAGATAGCCAAGACCCAAGATGTGGATGGCCACCTCAGAGCCGCATCACCACAGTCACTGGCCAGAGTGAGAAGATCTGGGAAGAGAAGATGCTCAACGTGACTGCTGTTAGCCACAAGTTCCAGCTGGCCAACATCCAAGATCCATGCATCATCGGCCATGACCTGCTGGTGGAGTAGTTAATTCCAACAGGTAGCGTAGCACCGACAGTAACATCAAGGGTCATTAATCCATTCGTTAACCAGCAACACATCACATGCGGCTTACACACTGGCCTCAAGCACTCAAAACAAACAGGCACTGTCCTTCAGGGGAATCCAGTATTGATCATCTGATCATTGACTGGCCCAGGGGGC
>NW_018130093.1:0-2306 GCF_001952655.1 Monopterus albus
AAATGAACTTTAGTCACATTCAGGCAGTAATAGACAGCTTTTTTCATCAGTGGATAAACTGCATGAGTAGTCAGAGTTGCTTAGCTAGAACTAAGCAGAAAAATAAAAACAAACCCTCATGTTTCCATGAACAGTAATACACATAAGTATCCATGGTGGTCATGATCAGCATAAATACTATATTTGTCAATGAAACAGCCGCTTAGGGCCACACCACCCTGAAAAAGCCCCATCTCAGAAGCTAGAGTGTTTCGGACCTGGTTAGTACTTGGATGGCATTCTTCCTGGGAATACTGGTGTTGGGAGTGTTTACTTCTCGGTACAGCCACCAGAAAGAGCTGCTGCTGCTGCTACTGCTTCACTGCAGAGCTCTGAGAAGCTGCATTTTCACTTTCTGCTATTTCACACTTGGACTTCATTATATTTCAGAGGCAAAGATTGTACCTTTTACTGCATTACATGTATTTGTCAACCTTAATGACCTTTCAGAGTCAGATGAATAAAACAAAATACAGTATAATCATCAGAATTTATTAACCCCTGGTGGGAAATTCATAAGCTATGCAGTAGAATGGGAAGAACTTCAAACTCTAGTTAACATTAGCTCCACCTTTATCAGCTACAACATCAAAGTGATGAACAAAATAATGCATAAACAATTATAATCCAATAAGTTATGTGAAGATAATGTCATTCATCCAGCAATTTAAACCAAAAATGGTGCATTGATGTAAAAGGTAAACTTGGCTCTTACTGTTGACTGTGACCCATTCATTTAAGTCTTCACCCTCAGGCAACATGACCGCCATCTGTAAGTTTCCACTTCCCACTGTAGCTTCTGTATGTTTCAACAGCTCGTACTGATGAGAACTCTCGGGGATGTTCTTCTTGGGCTTGAATGTCTTGGATGAATGGTTTCCTCTGTAAGTCACATTTCAGAGAGGAAGACAAATGGTATGATAACTCATGAAGTAGTCAGATATGATGACTATGACCTTACAGGGACACTGGGCAAAATCTAAAAAAAAAAAAGGCAACAGAGTTGAACTCTAGTTGGCTTGATTGCTTTAAAAGAGAGGGGGACCAGAACAGCATCTCTTTGTGTGTATACTGTGTAATGAAGCCATTTGGAGAAGTAGACTAACCCATTCAATCGCTCACTGTCCCATTAAACAAGAATTTTTGAGTCATTACAACATGGTCGGCTACACACTAAACAGTTTTTCCATTATTGAGGGGATGTACTAACACCAAGCTATGTAAAAATCAACATATCCTTACATAATCTGAATTTGATTTATTTTAATGGTGCAAGAAAAACTTATCCTTCTGTTACTGAACAGTAGTTGAATCAGGGCAGGGTTGTCCATGGCCTCCGCTTTAAGGGAACTGTATTTTTGATCAGCCTACACCATTAGGAATCAAAGGTTGCTAATCAAAGGTCTCTGGACACTAATGTCTGATGGAAATGATGATATCAATAACACAGTCGTGTTACTTTGATAAAGTACTGGGTGGGCGATTAATTGCTGAGTACCGTCATACCGAGTCCAGATTTGTTTGTGGTAACAGTCTATTTTACACGGGTAATTAAATGATAGGGTAAAATAGTCATTCATCACACAGCTATAACGTTAACTCACAAAAGAAAGCTCATGCATCCTCGGGCTGTAGAAAACTCTTGGCAAATGGGTAACAAGAAGACTAACTAGGCAGGCCAAAGGGACTGATTGTCAAAACTCTCAAAGCCTCTAGCATCCTCGAGTCTTCTTGGACTTCCTTAGACGGTCCTTATGAAAAAGGCCAAATTCAATATACAGTAATATGAAAAACTCCTTCCTTAAATAAACTGATTCACCGACTGTTCCTCTGTACGTTGTAAGGCAGCAGCACACTGAACATAATGCCAACCTCTTCATCTGATGCTCAAGGCAGTCAGAACACATTCTGCTGTATGCTGGGAGCAAATGGTAAACACAATTTGACTTTAGAAGCCTGATAATCAGATTGAAGTGCCATTTTGTTTCACTTTCTTTCTTTCCAGTAGAGGATGGGTGCTTATAATGCTTGTGACCATAATTAACTTCCAAATTTTCAAAGCAGAGTCTAGTTGCCATCAGTCAGCTGTACAGTTCAAGTGAATTTAATTTATTTAAACAGAAGAATAATTTCAGTTTTTGATAAATAAACATACCTGTTGATTAATGTAAATATAATCGAAAATTCATATAGGGCTGTGCGATATAATGTAATATATCAAATTATAATCAAAATTATATATCACGTACCAGGGACGGCTTCTTCTT
>NW_018130094.1:0-287 GCF_001952655.1 Monopterus albus
GGGTCTGGTTCAGAGTGTCGGTGTATTATTTCGTAATGCTGTCGAGTCCTCTCTCTGAAAAAATTCAGCAATTGTTAAAACAGGTGATTGGCTTAAATACTTTGCCCTATGAACAATGGGCTGCGCACATTATTCAATATCTTGATAATGACAGAGAAGACAGAGAAAAAGATGAAAGGGAACTCTCATCCTTACAGGCACAGCTGACAAAGGCACAACTTAAAGAGATGAGGGATACAGTAAACAGAAATAAAGCTGCTGAGAATCAGATGCTTTCAGCAGGCACT
>NW_018130094.1:2153-2303 GCF_001952655.1 Monopterus albus
TATAATGGTGGCCACAGAGGCATTGTTGACACACTTGGCTCAGGGAGGTTTCAAGGTTTCCAGGGACAAATTGCAGATAGGAAGACCCACAGCTGCCTTTTTAGGACGCATGGTGTCAACATTGGGCTTACACATAGCGGAGACTCAAAA
>NW_018130095.1:0-165 GCF_001952655.1 Monopterus albus
CTGCATATGTACAGTACAGTGTGCACACGAATAACAGAGCACAAGAGCTGTGAGTATGCACAAATTAACAGATCACCTCAGTTTTACAGGTAACAGAAGTGTATTGCATTAGTCCTGGGAGGAGAGATGAGAAGGGGTGAGGTGTGTGTAGTGGTATAGAGGAAA
>NW_018130095.1:260-2301 GCF_001952655.1 Monopterus albus
ACCGCCTCACAGAGGGCAGGGGATCGAACAGTTTGTGAGCAGGGTGAGAGGAGTCCTTAAGAATGCTGCGAGCATGTCAGAGACAGCGTTCCCTGTGGACACCCTCAAAGGCTGGAAGTGGAGTCTCTGTGATGCGTTGGGCAGTTTTTACCATCTGCTAAACTGCATTATGGTTGGAGACAAAGCAGCTTCCATACCATACTGTGATACAGCTGGTCAGGATGCTCTCAGTGGCACAGCGGTAGAGGTTCACCAGGATGGCTGAAGACAGGTGGTTCTTCTTCAGTGTCCTCAGGAGGAAGAGGTGCTGGTGGGCCTTCTTAACCAGGCTGCGGGTGTTGGTGGTCCAGGACAGATCCTCTAAAATGTGGTTCCCCAGGAATTTGAAGCCAGAGACACATTCAACAACTGTCCTGTTAATATGGATGGGATTGTGTGTGCCTCCTTTGTCCCTCCTGTAGTCCACAATGAGCTCCTTGATCTTGTTGGGGTTAAGGAGCAGGTTATTTCTAGTGCACCATACAGCCAGGTGCTGTACCTCCTCCCTGTAGGCTGATTCATCATTGTCACTGATGAGGCCGATCACTGTGATGTCATCTGCAAATGTGATGATGGTGTTGGAGCCATGCACAGGCCTGCAGTCATGGGTGAAAACATAGTAGGGGAATGGACTCAACACACAGCCCTGTGGTATGTTGGTATTGAGGATAATGGTGGAGGAGCAGGTGGTGTCTGACCTAACATGCTGAGGTTTGTTCTTCAAAAAGTCCAGAATCCAGTTGCAGAGGGAGGTGCTGATGTCCAGGTCATAGACTTTGGTGGTTAACTTGGAGGGGTTGACCGTGTTAAATGCTGAGCTGAAGTCCACGAACAGTATTCTTTGGTAAGTATTGTTATTGTCCAGATGTATAAGTACAGAGTGCAGTGCTATGGAGACTGCATCCTTCGTTCTCCTATTCCTAAAAAGGCAAATTGGTGGGGTCGAGTGTGGGTGGTAAACAGGTCATCAGGCGTGCCAGGACCAGGGGCTCGAAGCACTTCATGACAATGGGTGTGAGTGCCACAGGGAGGTAGTCATTCAGGCATGTCGGGGTGGAGTGTTTCGGCACTGGCACAATGAAGGTGGTTTTGAAGCATGTCGGCACAACTGCTTGGGCGAGGGACAGGTTAAAAATGTCCGTAAAAGCAAGCTGTCCTGGGACATACCCTGAGCACGCATCCAGAAATGCCATCAGGGCCAGCAGCCTTGCATGTGTTCATCCAGCTCCGTGCAGCATACACATCAATGGAGGTAAGTGTGAGTGTCTGGTGGTCTGCAGAGGTTCTGGACTTGATAGCTGTCTCCTTGTTGTCCCGGTCGAAAAGGGCATAGAAGTCATTTTGCTCATTGTGGAAGGAGACATCTGTGGTTGTTGGGGTGGAGTTACCGGGCTTGTAGTAACTGATGACCTGGATGCCCTTCCACATACATTGGGGGTCAGAGTTTGTGAAGTGTTCCTTGACCGTTAGCTTGCAGTGGTGCTATTCTACTGCTGACTCCGGACGGATGTGGCAAGGCCTGCAGCACATCACAGACTACAGGACCACCACCAGTATCATCAGCTCCACAGACAGCTTGCCGGATGACCTCAACACCTTCTACACCCGTTTTGAGAACCCCAGCCACAGCACAGAGAGGAGGCGAGAGGAGGCACACACACACCGAGACCACACAACCCCCCACCTCCCCTCCACTAATTGTCTCACCAGGCCAGGTACGCACAGTTGTTAGGGTGATTTTTATTTTTAGATAGAAATTAATAAAATTAGTTAGGGTTTTTATTATATAGCAAACATAAGTCTATATACTTTAATCTCACAGTTGTGTTTATGTTTATGTTGTTATATATCTGCATATCACCCTATGTGTGCACTGAATCACTGGTCAGTATTTACTGTGTTAGCTAACTGGAGCACTGTTTAACATCAAGGGGGACTGGTTCACTAAAACACTGAATCTCATTAGATTTACGGTTTTGGCAAAGAGGGTCCACAGTTAATT
>NW_018130096.1:0-1324 GCF_001952655.1 Monopterus albus
TTATCATTTTTTTCTGCTTTATCAATTACTTGTTGCAGCCCTAAATGCCAGTGATTAGAGTGAAAAAAGAGCTGGGGCGTCGCCTTTTCACCAACACTTTAGGGGGATATTTATTAAACCTGCCACAAATGACAAAGAAAAGACAAATTGCTATTAGGTGTGCAAAATATTCCTTCACATAACCCAATATATTATATGGACTATAATATTATATATATAATAAGTATAATAAGTAGCATGTTTATTATTGCTCATTTCACATAAAACACAACTAATCCTTTTGTGAACAGTTAACCACAAATGTGCTTCCTGGTTTAACTGATAATCAGCCTCCGTTTGCCAACTACAGGATGAAATGAGGAGAAGCAGAAAAAATTGAAATGCTTTCATACTGTAGAGCCATTGTACATGTTATGAGAGTAAAACAAATTATATACTCATTAAAAAGCACATTGTTTGAAGGTATAGCCAGTCATTTTGTAGATCATTATCTGCTTATATTCTGAAATAAGTGGGGTGTCATTCATTGTTGATCAGTTTTTGTTCTGCTGTTTTTTAATAGAATCTCTTTTGTATTTACTCCCCCTAGAGAAAGATGCCATAAGCAAACTGACAGAACATCTGAAGAAGAAAATCCTCAGCCAGTTTAAGGAAATGACTGAAAGCGAGACTGACTCAGAGCTCTATGAAATACAAGCAGCCAAAAACAAGGAGGATCCACAGCAACTAAAGCAAATCAAATACAACACAATATTTAGTACTTCAAAGAAAGTGCGAGCAGCTCTAACAAAGGGAGTGGCTGGTATTGGTAAAACATTCCAGACACGGCTGTTCATGGTAGACTGGGCAAAAGGGTCCTCCAACAAAAACATAGGCATTGTAGTCTCACTTAACTTCAATGATCTGAATTCAAGAAGAGACCAAGATCAAAGTATGGAAGAGCTGTTTAATCATTTCTGTGATTACACCAGACACCAAGAAGTTTGCAGGTACAATGATTGTAAAGTAGCTTTTGTCCTTGATGGCTTGGAAAAATGTGAACTTCCTCTTAACTTTGAAGGAAACATGGTCCTGACTGACATTAAAGAGCAAGCATCAATCGATGTGTTGTTGACCAACCTCATTAAGGGGAAATTGCTTCCCTCAGCTCATCTCTGGATCATCTCTCAACCTTCAGGAGTTGACAAGATTCCTACTGAATATATCCAGAGAGTGACAGAATGTCGAGGTAAGAAACCCAAGCATGGCAGACGCTGTACTGATTAAGGTAGGTAGGTAGGTAGGTAGGTAGGTGGGTACTTTATTGATCCCACAGTGGGGAAAT
>NW_018130096.1:1632-2297 GCF_001952655.1 Monopterus albus
TTGACTAATTTTAGATAGAGGCTGAATTTCTGTCAGAAAAGTTGTTCTTTGACAGTCTGGGTCCTTGTCAGTAATTCTTTAATAATAAATTTGTTAATTGTCATCAGTCACAGCTAGGGGTGTGTATCTTTCCCTCTCACATGATCTGACCCGTATCTTGATACATGGTCCACAATTCAATATGATTTGATATGTTCAAAAGTAACTATTATATGATGAAGTTAATACATTAATGCTGAATCTATTCTTCATCATCATTAATGTTCTGAACATTGTTGTGTTTGTTCAGAGACGTTGAAGCGTCGACAGCAGCTGGTATCAAACCTGAAGAAAGGAATTCTTGAAAAAATGCCTCAAAATGTAGACAGCGATCACCGTAACCAAAAAAATACAGAACACATCCTGAGAGAGGACAAAAGTGGTGAAGCCAATGAGGAGAAAAAGGGGCGGACTGGGGTGAAACCACCAAGAGTGATCGCAGTATCTGAAATCTTCAAACAAGAAAAAGGTGAAGGAATCAGGACTGTGCTGACGATCGGAGAGGCTGGTGTTGGGAAATCCTTCCATGCACAGGAATTCATAAAACAGTGGCCAAAAGCTCAGCGTTCCGTTTTCACTTGGCTGAAAGGTTTTGTAATGGATACGACTAAAGATGATCTAAATGT
>NW_018130097.1:0-2294 GCF_001952655.1 Monopterus albus
AATTTTGGGCTAAGCACAAGTAATGAGACATAATCTGTGGAGGAAGGGTCAATGTTAACATATAAAAACATTTAGATCCTGGAGAAGGGAAGCTCAGAGTCAGCATAAATGTGGAGGGAAGGCAACCATCAGTATGCAGTTAACACGGCAGCGGTTTCCAAGAGACATTGTTGTTGCTTGTAGGTCATGGTGTATATGTTTTCTCTGGAACTGTGACTGCTGTGTGCAAGTGTACGGTGCAGTGTTGAGCGGCGCTTGGCTCACACTGTAACACTGTAGAAAATTAACACAGTCTCTTTCTGTGTGTATCCGAAGCACAGTCTTTTTTCTGTGGTTTGCAGTAGCACAGTCCTTTCCTGTGGAATAATGTGTTGGCAGGTGGATAAAAGGAGTGAAGTCGGACACCGCTAGGCGTCAGTGTTACCGTCTGCAGGAAGCAGTAGTGGTGGGTCGTTCACCGGATGTGGAACCTTCTTGCAGTGGCTAGCGTGAATCCACGTCGCTCATTCAGCAACATTGATCGCTGTGTGAGTGGTGAGCAGCACTTGGAACAGCCCCCTGCCAATGTTTGGATTTCCAGTGTTTCCTCCTCAGCTCCTTGACAAGTATCCAGTCGCCAGGCTGCAGGTTATGCAGGGTGTCAGAGGCTGGTGATGGGAGGGCAGATTTCACCTGTTGAGATATTTGAGAGATTACAGCAGATAGATCTTTGCAATAATGCAACATGTCATCTTGACAGAGCGCAGTGGAGGGGAGGGGTCTGGAGGAAAAGTCCACTCCCAGAGAGGGTGGACGACCAAAGAGGATTTCAAAAGGACTCAGGTTAACTTTTGACCTTTTCCTCATTCGGAGGTAGGTTAAAACAATAGGCAGTGCTTGAACCCAGGATAGGCCTGTTTCCTCACAGCACTTAACGAATTTCAATTTCAGAGTCCCATTCTCTCTTTCCACTGCTCCTTCACTGGGTGGGTGATAGGCATAGTGTTTCCTGAGGTCAATGCCGAGAAACTCTCCAACCTGTTGAACAGCAGCATTGATAAAATGAGAACCGTTATCACTGCTGATTCTAGCCGGAATTCCCCACCGTGGAACAATCTCAGTTAACAATGCTTTAGCCACGGTTTGGCTGCTTGGGTGTTTAGCAGGGAAAGCTTCAACCCACTTTGAAAACATGTCAACCATCACAAGGCAGTATTTCTTACCACCAGCAGGTGTCAGTTCAATGAAATCCATCATCAAGTGGTCAAATGGTTTGTCAGGTGAGGGTGTACAGCCTGTGCAAGTTGTGGTGTTTTACCTGGATTGTTAGTGGGACAAATCATACATGACTGACAATGTTTCTGAGCATAAAATCCTTTTGTAAACCAGTGTTGGTTTATGATGTCCAACATTCCCCCTTTCGACACGTGATCGAGTCCGTGAGCAAGTTTGGCATAATGGGGAAAGAAATGTTTAGGTAGGCAGGGTTTGTTGTCAGGTCCTAACCAAATGTCATCTGAAAAAGTCGCACCACAGGTGCACCATTGCTGTTTCTCTGCAGAGGTGGCAAAAGACTGTAATGCAGTGAGAGAGTCAGGAACGGACACAGGAGAGGAAACAAACAGAGAGCTAGTGGGAGGATGGGAGAGAGCAGCCTTCTTGGCAGCAGCATCAGCACGGGAGTTTCCTTGAGAGATAGGGTCACAGTTGTGAGAGTGAGCCTGACATTTACATACAGCAACAGTTTTAGGCAGCAAAATGGCATCAAGCAACACTGCAACCTTGTCATGATGGAGAATGGGTTTTCCATCAGACTTGAGAAAGTGTCTGTGTTTCCACAGAGAGCCAAAGTCAAGAACAACACCAAAGGCATACCTGGAATCAGCATAAATAGTAACAGAGCGTCCTTCGGCCAGTTTACATGCCTCTGTCAGAGCAATCAACTCAGCTGCTTGTGCAGAGAAATGTGGAGGTAGGGCCGCAGAGACAAGAGTGGCATGAGGAGAGAACACAGCATAACCAGCACGGTTAACACTTTGTGTGTCTCTGTAGGCAGAGCCATCAACAAACAAAACAAAATCAGGGTTAGTTAGTGGTGTTTCCTGGAGATCTGGTCGGGGTGTACAGACCTGTTGAAGAATGGCAACACAGTTATGTGCCTCCCCATCAGTGGGTGTGGGAAGGAGGGTGGCAGGATTCAAAACAGTGCAACGTTTTACTTTGATGTTAGGCATATCCAGTAAAATGGTGTTGTAACGGAGCCAATGTGCTGTGGAGAGATGAGAGGGTTTTTGTTCAAGCAAAATCATGGAGCC
>NW_018130098.1:0-2293 GCF_001952655.1 Monopterus albus
TTAATCAGACAAAGTAGAGTTCCCTGATGTAACTAGGAAGAGCTTCCTGGGGACTTTCAGGTTTTTAGTTATAAGTGAGGTCATCATAAACACACTATCAGGGTTTTCTTTCTTCCTGAGTACCACAAAACACAGATTCTGGTTAAACTTACTTTGGAGAACCACTTAACACCTATGACTGTCAAAGTGAGGCCTTCTTCAGAATCTTAACAATTGGTAATATTTAAGTACTGTTAAACAATTGTAGAACACAGTTATATTTATGGATCAATATTGAACAAGATTAACTACTTATTTGTTATTATTAGTAATCTCTTCAAATGACATGACATACATATAGTTGCTAAGTGCATTTAGAGCTTACCTCTTAGTTAACTGTTTCCACACTCCTTTTTTTCAAAAACCTGGTCCATCTATCAATGATCTCTGAGCTTGTTTGTCATTATTGCAGCACAAATTTATTGAATATGCAGCAGTAACAGGTTTTTCAAATATAGACAATATAATTTTGTAGTCAAGTGATTTTAGTATATATATAAATAGCCATGACATTAACCTATAAAATCCTGGTTAGAGCGCTCTTGTCAATTAATTTTTTTTTTTTTACATTTTTAGAATTGGCTACCATGTGAAACCTAGTATTTAGTGCTTATAAAAGATGACATCAGACTGATAAAATGTTAGAATAGGATATATAAATATAATGGGAATACAAATAAAAAAGTTAAAAATTATGTTTTAGAAAATATTCTATTTGAGTAACTTGAGTGTTTCATGTATCTACACACCTGGTGCCATTTTAGTTGTACAATCTTGTACAATTTTTAATTTCCTTGGTTGAATTTAACAGAGGCTGCTCCAAAATAAAAGAGAGGCGGTTCAATAAATGATCAATACAACTTTTATTTTAACTGAGGCCAAATTTACTGAGTGCTTACAAGTTCCACTTACATTCAACTTGTCATTTGTTTTAATGGGCTGGTATCAGAAGTTACTTTTTATGATACTGACAGAATGCATTTTTATCACAAGGCAGTGAAAACTGCCAGTTACTGAAAGCTGACATGAAATATGTGGTCAGACTCATAATCTTGACGATTTCTCTGATCATGATTTCTGCTATTAAGTCAAAATTTTATTCTTTAATAAGTTTAAAGATTACTTGCTTTTATTAAAGTATTGTGTTGGTATTTGTCAGAAAAAGTAAGCTCTCCTGTCACTGTTATTTTCAAAAATTTACCAAGCCATCCATTATGTAACCCCCCACACTCAATTTGTGTCCATAATTAATCATTCTAAATAAAACTGAACAGTATTGTTAGGTATTTTCAGTCAGATAGAAATTGGATTGATACTTTATGTATTAGAAATGTTTAGTGGAGATAGGATGTGTCATGATTCGGGTCCGCTGCTTCCTGTCCGGCTTTTATTTTGACATTATTTCCTGTTTTTGTTTCACCTTAGTTTCGGGCTGTGTCCGAAACCGCATACTGTGACAGTACGTACTGAAAGAGATGAAGTACCTACTTACTGACCGTTAAAACAGTAGGTACTGTATAGTATGAAGCCTGGTAGTATGAATGAGATTCGGACGTACTACATCCGCCATGTTGATACATCACGTGACATACGTTTTCATAGCAGCGTCTTCTTCGTTGGATAACTCCTCTCCCGGGGCATCATGGGATAGTGAAGTGTCCATCGTATGCACACTGCAAAATCCAACCGGAAGCAGTAGGTCATCCGGGTACTTTTCGCCTACTGTTTTTGGAATACTACGAATCCGGACATACTACTCGCCTCGCCTACTGCTTTTCGCCTACTATACAGTATGGTAGTAGGCGGTTTCGGACGCAGCCGTTCACATCTGACACTGTTGTTGCGACTCTCTGAAAACATAATAATAATAATACCATAGTAAATTTGAAATGGCTCCCTCAGATCACATTTTTCCACCTTATATAATTGCATTCCTCCCAAATTTCTAAAAAGGCCCTATTTTATCCCTCTATTTATATGCTACCATATGACTTTTCATTTTTATGCTTATGACACTCTTTATCAAACATGACAATTTCAGCAAACTATTTCCACCTAAGGGACTGCATGGACTCTATGAAAAGCTCAATGTCTCAAAACATTGTCTTGTTAAATGAGAATAAAACAGAAGTACTTTTATTTGCTGTGAGAGTGCTTAAAAATTCAGCTGGAGTTTCTGAGACTACAGTGTAAAATGGTACTCTTAGAATTTAGGCATCACAACTGGCTCTTCTCTGAATTTATTGGCCAACAT
>NW_018130099.1:0-2291 GCF_001952655.1 Monopterus albus
GTCTCATGTGTTTGTTTGCATGGGTGTATTGCAGGAGGTCCTTGGTGAGGAAAAGGTGAAGCAGGTTCTTCAGGAGCGAGAGCTTAAGGTGTACTGGGGCACAGCGACCACTGGCAAACCCCACGTAGCTTACTTTGTCCCCATGTCCAAGATAGCAGACTTCCTTAAGGCTGGCTGTGAGGTGGGTGCATCTCACCTGTGACCTAAGGAATTTAATCTGAAATTCCTGCTTACCAGTAGTTTTCATGTACAGTAAACTTGTTTCTTCTTCTTGTCCTTAGGTTACTATTCTGTTTGCAGACTTGCATGCCTACCTAGACAACATGAAGGCTCCCTGGGATCTGCTGGAGCTCAGGGTGAAGTACTATGAACAGGTCATCAAGGCCATGTTGGAGAGCATTGGTGTGCCTCTGGAAAAACTGAAGTTTGTCAAAGGAACAGATTTCCAGCTCAGCAGGTGGGTAGTACTGATACTGCTCTGAGACTGTCTTAACATTAACTTATTTAACTTCACATTCTCTGACTTTATAGCTGCAGCCTATATGTAAACAAATGTTTTTGGTCTGTTTGTCAGAGAATACACTCTAGATGTGTATCGGATGTCCTCGATGGTGACAGAGCATGATGCTAAGAAGGCTGGAGCTGAAGTCGTCAAACAGGTGGAGCATCCTCTGCTGAGTGGCCTGCTGTACCCAGGACTACAGGTAATAACAGGTGAAGTAGTAGATGAAGTAGTGTTTACCCAACTTATCAAATTGCTGCTAATCAATGTTGTAAGATTACTCGGTGTATTCTCGTGCCTCAACCCAATGTCAGAAAAATGACAATTTATGGTGGTAAAAATAGCCAAAATAAAGACAATTTTAAAATAAAACACACTCTTATGTATTTTTCTTATTGTATTTCTTGCTATCGGTGTCTGCATCAATAAATGCAATGTCTTTGTCCTCAGGCTCTGGATGAGGAGTACCTGAAGGTGGACGCCCAGTTTGGAGGAGTTGACCAGAGGAAGATTTTTACTCTGGCAGAGAAGGTACAATCTGACTCCATCTTGACACATTTATTCTTACCCTATTGCTTTACCTCTTTTTTGTTTTCATTAATTGTGCTCTTGTGAGACTTCATGGTTAGGTTTAAGAGCCGCTGTGAGGTTGTTGAGAACACTTGACTTCTTTTTGTTTTAACACTCCAGGTGCATTGAATTTCATATAAAATCAGATTAAGATGAACATTTACTTAAGTTTGGATCCCGTGTTGATGTGATTGTGTGAAACAATTTTTTAAAAATTATTCTCTAAAAATGTTGTGAATTGGGAATATTAAATATAGCCTTTTCTTTGTCACCAGTACTTGCCCTCTCTTGGCTACGCTAAGCGTGCCCATTTGATGAACCCGATGGTCCCAGGACTGACTGGAGCGAAGATGAGCTCCTCAGAAGAAGTAAAGTTGCAAACATATTATTTGTTGGGAGGTGAGGTGGGGTGAGGTATATTTTTGTAATGCCTGTGACCACTCATACCTCATGTCCAGGAGTCAAAAATTGATCTACTAGACTCTAAAGAAGTTGTGAAGAAGAAGCTGAAGAAGGCGTTCTGTGAGCCAGGCAACATCGAGAATAATGGAGTCCTGTCTTTTGTCAAATATGTCGTCTTCCCTCTACTTGGAGGTAGAAAACACATCCTTGAATTTCCTCCTGTTATCTTGCCTTTTAGAGTTTTCTCCATTAGTAAAAAGATGATGTTTGGATCCATTTGTGTTTTAGACTTCTGCATCAAAAGGGACCCTAAATGGGGTGGAGACAAAGTCTACACTGTGTTTGAAGAGGTGGAGAAGGACTTTGCTGAGGAGGTAAAATCTAACTAGTTTATTTGAAGAATAAAAGCTCCCCTCACAGTATCTCTCTACTTAAATTTCTCCTTCTGCTGCGGGCTAATCATCGGTATTCTCTGTCTTTGTTAGATGATCCATCCAGGAGATCTGAAGGCCTCGGTAGAAGTGGCACTACACCAGCTGCTGGAGCCCATCAGAAAGAAGTTTGAGTCGCCCGAGCTCCGCCAACTCACCAGCTTGGCCTACCCTGACCCCTCGAAGATAAGTCAGTGTTCAACCCCCTGTCCTCTGTCTTTCTCCCCTCACATCACTTTAATTCCCCCATCTAAAGTACAGCAGGATGACTTCTGCACTAAATGAGTTGTCAACTTGCTACATGCAGAGTATTTAATTGTCATTTATGTTTATGTGTGTGAAGCAGTAGGCCAGACAGGAGGAGGAGGAGGGGACAATGACCTGGC
>NW_018130100.1:0-2290 GCF_001952655.1 Monopterus albus
TTTCTGCTCAAATTGGTCATAAAAACTGTCAAACTCCAGTCTTTTGCGTTCTACAACCCGAAGTGTGTCGCGGATGCGCCCACAGCAATATTGGATATCCATCCATCCATCCATCCATCCATTTTCCAAACCGCTTAGTCCCAACGGGGGGCTGGAGCCAATCCCAGCCAGCTGCGGGCGAAAGGCGGGGTCCACCCTGGACAGGTTGCTAGTCTATCACAGGGTTGACATGTAGACAAACAACCGCACACATTCACGCTCACTCCTATGGGCAATTTGGAGTCACCAATCAACCTAAGCTGCATGTCTTTGGACTGTGGGAGGAAGGTGGAGTACCCGGAGAGAACCCACGTTTCCTCATATAGATATGAAATTACTTTTGTTGAAATCTGCTCAAGTTATAGTTGAAAACTGGGTCTTTTGAAATCTACTCTGAATGTTTTACTTTATAAAAGCAAAGGACAGTATTTTAGGCACTTTTGAACTATAGATTTTTATTCGTTACCTATTACCACCAGAGAGGCATCTGGTTGATCATAAATGAATTCTGCAGCATGACTACAAGCCCAGACATACAGACAGAGCTATAAGGAGGAAGAACAAGCACTGCCGTGACAGAAGGTATGACCCCACAGAGCCCTGATCTCAACATCACACTGAATTTTTATTTTTATTTACGTTTTGTCTATACTGTCCTTTGTATAAATTTAATTGATAAAAAATGTGCATGCCATAATTTGCCAAAGCATCCTCAATCATTCTCAAGTGCCCAAGACTTTTGCACAGTACTGTATAATTTTCAAAAAAAACTGATTTTTAAAAATACTAAATTGTAGTAAAAATTGCTCAAGTACGGAGTACTCATCTAGTTGCCACTTTGGCTGTTTTCATGATGGCATGCAGATAATGTGACCTTGAGCTGCCATGTCCTCTCATATAACAGCACAGGGCACAGAAGCAACATAATAGCACTCAGCTTGGGAGGGTTGTATTCATTTTTATCACACGCAGAGCAACATTTTTCTGCAAAGCACGGGAGTAGTTGTTTCAGCATGTTCTGTTCGCGCATAGTGTAAGTCATCAAGACAGGACACACGGTTCAACACTCAGATGTAGGCCGTGTGTGGTTTGAATAATGTATAGCATCATTCTCCTCACAGGCTACAGTGTGATATCATGGCTGCGTCACTTGCGCAGCTGATAGAGGAAGGGTGGGGTGATTATACAATGCAGCAGGAAGAGGGAGAAAAGATACCTTGTGAGAAAGCTGCTCTCGGAGAGGACAGAGGGATAATAATCATGTCACCTTCCTGGACTCAGCTATTATTTCAGATTCTCCTGCTTCTTGTCTGCTGCAGACACATCAATACAAGTAAATGAGATTTGACTTTATTTTGATTGTATGTGGTTGTGTTTAAGCTCTGCAGCTTCTCTTTTCACTAAATGTCCTGTAACCTTGTGAGAAATGGAAGAAAATGTCCTCAGGTTTTTAAATTTGTATCTACCATATTTTGGTTTAAAATTGCAGCTGTCAAAATCTATTGTATTTGGTTTTCTTCTTTTTAATCTCTCAGAAATATCCTTGTCAAAGCATTTACATCATCACTTCATTCTGAAACTCTTCATTTAAACCAAGTGCCTCACTAGCGCCCTCTGCCATGAGGCAGGGGTACTGTTTGCCTCACCGAGTAACTTTTTTACTGGGTTTCATGGTTAATCTGCGAGCCTAAACACATTACAGAACTACATTTTATACATTATCCAGATTATGGCAAGGCAGAGCATATAATCAGTGTTTGAAAGCATTTTATTTGCAACATATAGAGGGACAGTGACACACTATTTGCATCGCATACAGTTTGTGAGCATTACACAATTTACCGAGAGGAACAGCAAAGTGCTGCCTCATCGTGCATCTCCTCCATGTATTTGAACGGGACATATGGAAATTCTGCTATTCTTTATTGAAAAAAATTCCTTCAACATCGAATTCGAACAGCAAAAGGGCCTACAACACACACCAGCCGACAAATATTAACATTTATTATATTTTATGGTTAACTTTTTTTTCTTTTCAAGATTGCAAGGGGAGGCTGAACACTGATGTGTTCAGTGACCACATGTCACTGAACGGAAGTAATAAAACACGCCCTGTTAAAGAAAATAGAGGACTTTCCAAAGATAGGCAACCGGGAAAACCAGCATCTGAGGGAGCTAGGGGATCTTCTGATGGAACTACAGGCAGCAAAGTTGAATGGCTACTTACCTGGACTCTCTTACCTGGACACAG
>NW_018130101.1:0-2289 GCF_001952655.1 Monopterus albus
CCAAGAAGGAGAACGAGAACACGGCTCGGATGCAAGACACTTTGTTGAACATCAGTTCTATGTGGATGACGGGCTCACATTGATCGCCACACCAGAAGGGGCAATTGACCTGCTTGTGAGAACCCAAAACATGCTGGCAGAGTCTAACTTGCGACTTCACAAAGTGGCATCAAATTGCAGTCAGGTGATGGAAGCCTTTCCAGTCGAGGATCGAGCAAAAGACTTGATTTAGACCTAGGAGTAGATCCTCTACCAGTACAGTGAAGCTTAGGACTTTGCTGGAATCTGCAGACAGCTTCACTTACCTTGTGTCTGACGAAATCAAACCTTTCACACGAAGGGGAGTACTGTTTGATTTGATTTGATTTATTTATTCTTTCAAACATGTAACAACAGTCAGTATGTAACCACACATAATTCCAGACATATCCACAAATATATTTTCAATTTGCTTATACCTAGTACATGCTTGAACGGAGTAGGAAGAAGTTAGACTTATCTAGTCCTACCCCCTAACATCATCTTATCACAACTACCACCTTTGATAGAGTGCGATTCTGTGCCAGATGATAGAATGGAGATACCTTCTCCTGAGATCGCCTTACATCATCCACACCTCTTCCCAGTGGCAGACAAGATCCAACCTGTCGATCACCAAGCTCCAATCCTTTTGCTCCTAGGAAGGGACATTCTCAGAGTGCATAAGGTACGTGAACAAATCAACGGACCCAGCAACACTCCTTACGCCCAAAGGCTAGACTTAGGCTGGGTTATTGTGGGAGATGTATGTTTAGGAAAAGTTCATAAATCATCACAAGTCAATGTGTACAAGACACACACCTTGGAAGGTGGGCGTGTGTCTTATTTTGAGCCCTGCCCGAACGTCATTCATGTTAAAGAGAACAGTGAGTGCAGCTCGCGACGGCACAGCGCAGCAAGCCCAGTTTGTATGCACACGGCAGACATTGCTCAGCCTACGGACACCCTAGGACACTCTGTGTTTGATAGAACCAGGAATGATGATAAGTTCACATTATCCATAGAGGATAAGACATTTTTAGCCGTAATGGACAATGATGTTTACCAAAACAAAGAGAACAGCTGGGTTGCTCCCTTACCCTTCCACTGCCCACGAAGAAGGCTTCCAAACAACAGAGAGCCAGCCTTAAAACGCCTCCGCTCACTACAAAGGACTCTAGAAAGGAAACCGAAGATGAAAGATCACTACATCCAGTTCATGCAGAAAATGATAGACAATGATCAAGCTGAGCCTGCACCACCTCTCCCTGAAGGTAAGGAACACTGGTATCTGCCCACTTTCGGTGTGTACCACCCACAGAAACCAGATCAGATACGGGTCGTTTTTGACTCTAGTGCAGAGAGTGATGGAACATCCCTTAATCAAGTGCTCATTAGTGGACCCGACTTGAACAACTCACTATTAGGAGTACTTATCCGTTTTCGAAAAGAGCCCATAGCCCTCTCAGCTGACATACAGCAAATGTTTTATTGCTTTGTCGTATGTGAAGAACATAGAGATTATCTTCGTTATCTGTGGTTTGAGGATGGCGATACCACGAAGAAGGTGACTGAGTTTAGAATGAAAGTCCATGTGTTTGGAAACAGCCCATCGCCTGCTGTAGCCATCTATTGCATGAGACGAGCGGCCCAAGAAGGAGAACGAGAACACGGCTCAGATGCAAGACACTTTGTTGAACGTCAATTCTACGTGGATGACGGGCTCACATCAGTCGCCACGCCAGAAGAGGCAATTGACCTACTTGTAAGAACCCAAAACATGCTGGCAGAGTCTAACTTGCGACTTCACAAAGTGGCATCAAATTGCAGTCAGGTAATGGAAGCCTTTCCTGTCGAGGATCGAGCAAAAGACTTGAAAGATTTAGACCTAGGAGTAGATCCTCTACCAGTACAGCGAAGCCTAGGACTTTGCTGGAATCTGCAAACAGACAGCTTCACTTACCTTGTGTCTGATGAAATCAAACCATTCACACGAAGGGGAGTACTGTCAACAGTAAATAGCTTGTATGACCCTTTGGGGTTTGTTTCTCCCATAATAATGCAGGGAAAAGCACTAGTCAGAGAGTTCTCAGCAGAGGAGAGAGACTGGGATGCAGCTCTACCTCCAAGTAAGGAAAAAATGTGGGTCTCATGGAGAAACTCATTGAAGGCTCTGGAGGGCCTCCAGATACCAAGGTGTTACAGTTCAGTTTCATTAAAGTCAATGGAGAGGAAAGAACTATACATTTTCTCTGATGCCTCCACTGTAGC
>NW_018130102.1:0-2288 GCF_001952655.1 Monopterus albus
GTGGCTTTGTCCTGGCTTGTACCATTGAGCTGTGTTTTTGTGAGTTTAACTTTGACATCTATACTGAAAATATGTGGCTCACACATAGAGAAACTCTACTGTGAGAACTGGGCAGTTGTTAAACTTGCTTGTAGTCCAACCAAAGCTAATGATGTTTATGGATTGTTTTTAGTTACCTTCTATATAGGACATGTCCTCTTCATTGTTGGGTCATATGTGTGGTTGGTAAAATCAGCTTTACAATCCAGAGAGGGCAGGAGAAAGTTTACACAGACATGTGTGCCACATTTATTGTGTTTGTTCAATGTCACAGCTGCTTTGCTTTTTGATAACATGTACTCAAGGTATGGATTGGCGTCTGTGCCACAGAGTGTGAAGAACTTCATGGCCATACAGTTTCTCCTGATCCCACCTATACTCAACCCTATTATTTATGGACTGATTCTGACTAAAATTCGAGGTAGAGTGAAATCTTTGTTCATGATGGTATGGCAAAGGTTTAAATTGAGACTGAAGGCTTGATATATGTAATGATTCTAAAATCACTCTGGCTAAACAGATGAGTGTTTGGTTGTATGATTCTCCTCCTCTGTCAGGCTGTTATAAAGTTAATGATCTGAATAAATTATTTTTCTTAGAATTCCATTTTATTTACTTTCACGTTTCCTCAACTCATTAACAATAATACTGTTGGATTTTACTGTCTTCACTCTGAATATGTCTGTTTGTGTAACTGCCTGATGAAATCAGCAACATCCAAATAGGATGCTAAAGGTGAGGTTATTGAGAGTCAATACTGTTGCTACACGTCTTGATCTCCATTTATATATTTATTTAAGCAACAAACAGTTTAATGACCAAAAAGTCCGAAATACATCCAATACAGTTTTGTTTTCACTGTCTGGATTCAGTGTCACAGTCAGCTACACAGTCACACTTTATCCCATCTGACTATGTATTTTGAGCACTTTGGTGGTAAATGTTATAGGGCGCTGAATGTAAAAATAGCACTTACACTAGTTTTCTCACATTTAGCTAAATGTGACAAAGTCTAAATGTAAATGTTAAATATAAATGTAAATGTTAAATGTCTCGTCAAGAGTAAAACTGAATATTTAGTAGCTCCACAGCCTTGCCCTATTATTGTGCAGCACACAGCCCCGCCCATGATGCTGAACTCGAATCAGTGATGCTGACTCAAAGACGTCAAACACAGCCCCACCCACACTTGACTCTGGGTCCATGGGAATGGGAGGGAAAGGCTGTGGAGCTACTAAATATTCAGTTTTACACTTGGCGAGACATTTAACATTTACATTTAACATTCAACATTTAACATTTAACATTTAGACTTTGTCACATTCAGCTAAATGTGAGAAAACTAGTGTAAGTGCTATTTTTACATTTGGCGCCCCATAAAATGTGCCTCATTTTAATCATAGTATTGGATCAAAACTTGTCTGAATCCATGTAGACTTATTTGTCTAAATGATGAGAGTCCAGGCTTATTTCCTAAATGTTACGTCCGTGGCCCTGTCCACCCCCAGCACTTCATCAGCTGGCACGGGCTGTCATAGTAGCTCCGCCCCTAAACAGGTGGGAATACATTCTAGGCGGCAAGGCACACCTGCTCTCAATTACCAGACTAGTACTTAAAGGGAGCGTTGGCGTCTCCTTGTCGCCAGATGATCTCTTGTGTTCCTGCTGGTAACCTGTCTTTGTGCTCATGACTAAGATTGTTTGTGTATGACCTGTTTTCTAGATTGTAGGACCTGATTTCAGGTAGTAACGAACTGATTGCCCTTATTGTTTTTTTTTGAAGGGTCACTTTCTGTTTGAACTGTTTTCTGTGGACTTGTGTTAATGGCCTATAAATTGTTAAGTATTTTTAGTCAGATAGACGCCACTTTTGTATCAGCACAATTTGGTGCCTGGACTGAACTGTTTTTCCAGGTGACACTCGTCAGGAAGAGGAGACCAACTCTTGCTGGGACTGGTTGCATGGTTCTGGATCTTCACTGTCAGCCTTCCGCACACCATCTTACTACCTGCTTGCTGTCCGCTGAAAGCCTGAGCCTCACCACAACGGTAGTACTGCACGTCGGACCAGTGATCGCCTGTGCCAGCTCCTACACCTCTCCCTGGACTGTGTTCTTAGCCTACAACGCTCACCTGCCTAGAGCCAGTAAATTCTACTACTCAGGTCTTCAGTATAACTATCAGTATTGCCATTTCCATAGCATCCCTGTTATACATTCTCTTCCTCTGCTTTTCTTTAGCCAGCTGGG
>NW_018130103.1:0-2284 GCF_001952655.1 Monopterus albus
GTGTGTATGTTGTATGCGTGATGTGTACATAGCTATAACATTCATTCAGACATAATTCTTACACAAGATTAAAACAAGAAAATAATTGGTGACATGGCTTACTGCTAACCTTGAAACAGAGCAAACTAGAGCAGACTTTGAATCTTACTAAACTACATTACTAACACATATTAAAGTCTAACACATTAAAGTCTAATAATTATGACTAATTTATTAATTTCTAACATGTGTACAGATAAACTACAGTGGCAATATTAGAGGAGCACAAAATGTGAATAATAATTAAATCCTGTGTTTGTTGTTTTTTTTAATTATGTTAAACCACTTTTCTTACCTTTATAAATAAAAAAAAATCACTCTGATCTGAGGTAGAACCAGGCTGTAAACTAAAGGGCTAATGATGAGAAGAATGATCAGAAACTCCAGAGATAAAACCATGGCAAAAGTATTTCCTTCATCAACCATATACATAGTGAAAAATCACAAACCACAGAAATGCAGAAGTTGACAAAAGTCACTATGTGAGGCAGGCAGGTCTGTAAGGCCTTTCCTTTGAATTCAGATGAACTTCTCCTGCAGACAAGCAGAATGCGCAGGTAGGTGTACAGGACAAAGGACAGGGGGATGAAGATAATTGTCAAAACAAGAAACTGAATTCCTATGCTGATCACAGTCATGTCTACACAGCCGAGGTCAACAACATGAACATCAACATATTTAGAGTCAAGGATACTAATATAAATGACACATGAATGTCCATAATATGATACTCCATATAATATGAAACACTCTATCAGTCATAAACACAAATCCATTCAATGCCTCTTAAGAAAACCACATCCCTGCATTCTCACATCAGGTGAACTGACTGTACATGGATTAACAGTGTATATATATTAGTGTGATTTGACCTGAAACAACAACCTCTTGACATGTTTAGAGATTTCTTTCATTTTTAGCCCATATATGATTGGATTAAAGAGAGGATGATACATAATCATTTGTAAAGCCATTATTAATCGGATAATTTTTGGAAAATCTGACTCCAGTCGAACTACAACAGCATCATAAGTAATAAAACAGGTAAAGTTGATTAAAACCAGCAGATGAGGTAAACAGGTCTGTGCAGCTTTTCTCCTGAATGTTTTACTACTTTGGTATGATACAATAAGTATCCTGGTGTATGTAAAAAGTATGAAAAGAACAGGGAACAGTGCAATATTTAGCAACACAAACACACCAAATATAGATATTGCTGCTGATCGTCCACATTGAAGACTGTATATTGAATTGTTACAAAAAATCCCTTTCAAAGTAAAGCTGCAGAGTTTTACACTGGCATAGAAAGCACCAAGCACTGCAAATTCACAAACAGGCACAAGCCAGGCTAAAACCAGCAAAGTATTTACAACAGTTTTTCTCATGATAGTTGGATACTGCAGAGGTTTACATATAGACACATATCTGTCATAGGCCATGACTGCCAACAGTAAGAACTCTGAACAGGCCAGGGTGTAGCATACATAAGCTTGAAAGAAACAGAGTGAATGGGTTATGATCTGTATCCGAGATAAAAAGTCGAACAAAAGCTTTGGGTAGATATTAGTGCTGTAAAGAATTGAGTTGATCAACAAAGCTGCAATGAAAATGTACATAGGCTCATGGAGGTTTTTGTGAATCATTATGAGGAACACAATTGTGGAATTAAAGCAGATTATTAGAAAATATGCTGTTAACATGATTACAAAATAAAGATACCTGTATTGGTGCACCTCTACATGCCCACTAAGAGTTATATATGTAACATTTAAATCATCATCCATCAAGCTTCTCAAACCCAAAATGTGAATCAGTCCTGCAGGAAGATCATGTAACAGACACTTATAAATAACACCTGACAAAACAAGTCTCAGTTTGAGGTTTGCAGTAACATATTGCCTGTGTTGTTTACAGACACCAACATTAGAGAACGTGAAATGTTCGACTCTGTGGAATGTATTTAACAGCCTGCTTCACCCTCCAAGGAGCACATTAAACTCTCCACTAACATGTAAACAGCTTCAGAAAACTCAAGAGTCCTGAACCCAAAGGTGTCAAGTTCTTTGCTCTGTGATGTGGTCCAATTATATTTCCTGCACTAAGTTGGTTCAAATCTTATTCATCAGAAATATTCCAATTTGTTCATGTTAATGATAAATCTTCCATGCCAACTAAAGTTTATCATGGCATTCCACAAGGTTCTGTCCTAAGTCTATTTACTTTGTACATGCTCCCCTTAGGCAAG
>NW_018130104.1:0-154 GCF_001952655.1 Monopterus albus
CCTTCTGTGTCCCGTGATCTGTGAGTATTTGGGAGCCACTCTTCACAATATTTATTTTTCAACACTTTTATTATTTCTGACTAGTATGCAAACACAACACTGATATTGTGGCGGCCCTGACCAGCCGCTGGTGTCACGCTCTGTTTTGTGTTGT
>NW_018130104.1:582-2283 GCF_001952655.1 Monopterus albus
AATAATTATCTGACTGATTTATTAATTTCTAACACCTTGTTTTTCCTGTAACAGCTGTAGCCTTATGTGTCCCGTGATCTGTGAGTAATTAGGAGCCACTCTTTACAATATTTATATTTCAGCACTTTTATTATTTATGACTAGTATGCAAACACAACACTGATATACTGGACTGCAGTGGATGTGAAACCCATGATTAGCTAAAGCTACAGATGGCATTCAGAAATGTTTCCAGAAGCTGATGAAGCTAAGACCCATCAGTCAGAGCTCTGTCACCACAGTCACTGATTACAACCATCCTGCCTGGATAAAACTAAACAACGCTGAGGATTAGAGGTGAAAAACCGAACCTGGTCCCCGGCACCAATGTCCTGCTGGTCCCAGCCTTCAAACACACAGTCTGATATCTCCACACACTGCGGCTCCAGAGCCAGCAGCACGTTACAGGTCTTATAGTCAAAGCCTGCAGATCACAGTCAGAGCAGAATCAGCAACAGTCACTTCATTTCCTCCAGGTATCAAACAGGAAACCCCACCACACGGCACCTTTAGAAGAGTCATCGTATCCGATTTTCTTCACGGTGTTTCGGACCACTGACTGGAGATCCACTATGGCCTTGGAGGTCACTTCTCCAATCAGTAAAATCATCCCCGTCTTCGTCACACATTCTGCAACAAGACGTTTCATAAACCAAGATGAATCAGACACTTGTGTTTTTTTTTCATGACCAAGTCGAAGCAGCTTCATAGAGAATAAATAAAAAATGGTGCTATTCAGTATTTGTTATATTAATGAGGTATTTTATTTATACTTGTATCAGTTCTTTGTTATTCTTCCTTATTCAGCTGATTTATTTTACATGGAGCATCAACATTTGCTTTATTTTGATTTGTTACATGTTCTTCATTGAGTTGCTGGAATATCCTGTCTTATGTCACCTCATGTTTTCTTTACCTTTTAGAAAACCTGCTGAAAAATGTGAATTACAAAGAAAAAGTTGTAATAAGAGCGGACAAGGAGGATTTCTATAGAAACCAGAATGACATTTACTGTTAAAGGTCGCGTTGGCGATTCCTTCCAGAAGTATTTTTTGTTAAATATCTTGAATTTCTCTTTTCATCCAGATGATAATTAATACAAAAACTGCACTGACAACATAAAGAAAAACATCCATCACATGTGGAAAACACCTGACCAATAATTTTACTCGTCCCAGGCAAAACCATTGGATGGCCCACCTGCCTGTAACCTACTTCCTACCTGGGCGCCCCCCATCCTTACATGAGCCAAGAGTCTCCCACGCGGTGTCACGGTTGCAGGCAGACGTGTGACTGCTGTTTTTATAGCTAAAGCTAGCTAGCAACGACAGCTTTGGTTCACAAACGAAGACTAATGTTACAGGCCAGGCCTTCCCCTTTCAGTCACATGTTCTTATGGGTAATGTTGGTGTTGTCACCAGAAGTTACGACCTGCAGTGTGAGAACGAGAAGACCAACACATGGAACAGACTGCTTCTTGTCTCGGTTCACTCCACGTTGCACACCTGCCACCGATTCCTTGATTAACACCAGCTGCATTCACTTAGTCCCTCACCCTACTTATACCCAGCTCACTTATCACTCCCTTGCCAGTTTATTGTTGCTCTCAGGCCGACAACCAGCACCATTCTCTTTGCCTTTGTGTATTTGTATATCCAGTTT
>NW_018130105.1:0-2280 GCF_001952655.1 Monopterus albus
TGTGGATGCGAGCATCCACACTAATTAAATAATAGGATAACATAGTGTAGTTGCTTCGCATCCACACAATAAGATCAATACAGGAATAAAACAACATACGAACATAAACACACAAATTACACAGAATCAACAGTTAAAAGAAGGAAGAATCAGACAATACTATGTTTTAAAAGCCAAAGTGAATAAATGTTTTAACCAATGATTTAAAAGTCATCAAATCTGTATATTATTCAATATTAGGAGGTAAACTTCCACAATTTAGGAGCTGCAACATTAAAAGCACAGTCTCCCCAGCATTTGTATCCACCTTGGAAACCTCAAAGAAACTGGGTGATGATCTGAGCAATCTTGTAGGTTCGTGCCACCTCACCAACTCAGCAAGGTAGGGAGGTGCCAAACCATTAAGAGCCTTATAAACAAAAATCAACAGCTTAAAATGAATTCTAAAATGGACTGGAAGCCAGTGAAGAGAGGCCAGCACTGGGGTTATATGGTCAAATTTCCTGGTACTTGTTAAAAGACGAGCTGCAGCATTTTGGACCATTTGAAGACGATTGAGAGACGACTGATTAACACCAAGGTTTAATGCATTACAATAGTCAAGTCTAGAGGTTATAAAAGCATGAATTGCAATCCAAAAATCATTAAAAGAAATAAATGACGATGTTATGTAATGGTTTAAGTTACATGTTAATAGAAATTATGTAATAGAATAGAGTGTTTGTGTGCTCACTTTTAAGTTCATGTGAGCTGGACAATGAGCTTATATAAATAGGCCAAGATGTTTCCTGTTTTTGGGTACATCTCATGATGTTGTCTCCTAAAACTGGAGGCAGGAAGCTAAGTTCAGAAATTGACCTAACAGCCAAGCTGTGGATAAAAACGGTAATGAGAAGGATGTAGGAAAAAGAAGAATGCTACTGTGACAGTGAAGCATGTGCTCTTTCGGACCCAGGCCTGGGTGGGGGGAACAGACTCTGGACTGACTGGACCCCTGACCAAGACTGACTGACTCTGTGACAATCTTCTTGTTTAATACTTTATCTATTCCATTGCAGGAGGAGTGACTCTGTTCTCTGTTCCTTAACTACCAGATTACCTATCTAACTACTACCCTGTTCAGAATAATTGTAATATTAAATGATTATTTAAATTGGGATGATTTGTCTGAAGTAATTTAGTCTCTATCAGGTCCTACCAACTACAGTTACTTAACAACCTCAGGTGAAAGAAGCTAGATTTTACAACTGAGTTGATCTGCTTGTCAAATCTTAAGTCATTCTCAAACATTACCCCTAGGTTTTTTACAGTCATCTTCAGATGATGAGCCAGGGGGCCTAAGTAGCAAATTTCGCCAGATCGCCAAATAACACACACTCAGTTTTATCCCCATTTAATTTTAAAAAGTTCTGCACCAGCCATGCTTCAGGTCTGTGAAACAGTCGAACAATGGCTGTAGAGACATCCCTCCAGCTGCTTTTAATGGTAAATATATCTGGATGTCACTGTTATGGTTTAGTCCCCCTCACTAGGAGGGTGAGGGAGAACTGAGGTAGGACTCAAGATGGCTGACCCAGGTGCTAGTAAAAAAAACAGGTGCTTTTAATGTGGGGATAACAAAAAGGGACAGAGTCAATGAATACATAACACCAGGGCTGAGCAAAGATGGCAGAGGAGAACAGGACAAACAGGTACAAAAATAAACTAACGGCAGGAGGATGAGGACGGACAGGTGAATAGACAGGCTAACCTTAAAAACTGGCGAACAAAAAGGATATCCACAGCACTGTCAGCTTGGATAAAAAAAAGTAACGTCTGGCTAACCTCATGGACAAAAAACAAACAAAGCGGTCCACAGCACAGTAACTGTCAGTGTGGAAAACAAATGACGTATAATACATACCAAGACGATAGGTCTATTACGGGGTATGCGAGTTACAGTAGTTACAGTCGTTAATGCTCCGGCAACGGCGGAGTGTCTGCCAGAAGTATAAATAAGGTAGGAGCTAATCAGCGGGATGCACCCCAGCTGTGTGCACTGACAAACGAGTCGCTAATTACCGAATACAACACAGCTGAGGTGCCGATCCCGCAGGTCGAGAGAACAGAGGAGAGAAAAAAGAAAAAGAGAGGCAGGTCGTGCTGAGCGGACCTGACAGTCATCTGCATAACAACGAAAGGAGAAGCCATATTTCTTTAGAAGTGATCCCAGCGGAAGCATGTACAAGGAAAAGAGAGCCGGGCCAAGTACAGACCAAGCACACAGGAACTGAGGAGTTT
>NW_018130106.1:0-2279 GCF_001952655.1 Monopterus albus
TGACAATGAAACCAATGATCTTATGCTCTGAGTCCTTGGACCTCATAGAGCTGCACTGGTGGATGAAATGTTTTGCAAGCTGCTGGCCACTAGATGCCACTAGAGTTTATCAGTAGCAATCGGTCTTTTAAACCACAACATGTCCCCTTTAAACTGCGGTCACACAACATATGTTGATAATACACAGCCTCAGTTCTTAAATTAGACATAATTTGACATCAAGTTGTCATGGCAAATGGTAAATGGTCTTATACTTGTATAGCGCTTTTCTATGCATTGCAGCACACTCAAAGCACTTTCACAGTATTTGACAATTCATCCATGACCCACTCTATAAGAATTTGAGTTGAACTTGAAGGACAAGAAGTAGAATACAGATTCATGAGTGAGAGAATGGAGCGTGAGATTGACAGGTGGAGTGGTGCAGCATCAGCAGTAATGCAGTCATTGTATTGAGCCGCTGTGAGTGAGCTCAGCCAGAAGGCAAAGCTTTTGATTTACCAGTCAGTGTATGTACCACAGACAGGGCGTGGAGTTTGGATGCTCAGAGTGTAGCTCAGTGCACCTTCATGTTGAAAAGAGCCATCTGAGGTGGTTCAGGCATCTGACCAGGTGTCTACAGGGCACCTTCTGCTGAAGGTTTTCCAGGCAAGTCCATTTAGTAGGAGGCCCCAGAGTAGACCCAGAACAGGCTGGAGAGACAATATCTCTCATCTGGCCTGGGAACACCTTGAAGCTCTCTGAGCCAGAGCTGGGAAATGTTGCTGGGCAGAGGGACTCTGGACTACTTCTGTTTACCTGTTGCTGTTACCTGACCATGGACAAGTGGAAAATGTATATTTACACTATCAGTGCACATTGATTATCCAAATCCTCCTGTTCAGAGGTCAAAGACCATACATAACATCAAGTTGTATATCTCTAGCCAGCTGACATATATAGCCTTAACAAAAAAAAAACTTCCAATAATCTTTTATGAATTTTTATATCAATGCTTTGTGCAAAACAAAAGTTTATTTACTGGAACTTACTGCTGTACATGAGGTACATACTGACAAGTGTGGGACACATGAATAAACCCTGAGGAGGAGGGAGAGCATGATTTTATTTTCCATTTTCACTTGCCTTGTGTGTTCTGGAGGCAAACAGAAAGAAGAAAATTGTAAAATAATAAAACACTGTATGGCATTTTGCTCTCAGTATGAGAAAGACCATTTTATTCTGCTCCACAGTTTAGCTGGTGGGAGTGGTAGCGTGCTGATATGGGGCTGCCTGAGTGCACAAGGTGTAGGAGAGATGACATTTATAGATGGCACCATGAGTATAAGTTTGTCAAGCCACATACTGAATGAAAAGATGACTCCGAGTCTCAAGGGTCTTTGGTAGGAGAGTATTCCATCATGACAATGATCCTGGAAAAACTCATAACTTAGCTGCACATAATGCATTATATTAAGAATTGCTACAAGCATATACATTTTGTTCTCGCCATTTTTATTACAGTATTGGCAGATTATTCTTTATTACATTACACTCAATTATTACACTACACAAACACAATGAGAAAATGAAATTACCCAAGAGTTATTGAAGAAACAGTGGAAGCTATGTCCCAGCCAAGTATGTCCTCTGACTTGAATGTCACTATCGTTCACACCCTGGCAGGATGATCCAATCTCTCATCAAAATAAGAGCAGACATACAAAACATAAAAAAATAGCAACAACAACAACAATAATAATTTTTAAAATTAAAAAAACTTCATTATATTAGTCAGACATTTCACTAAGGATTGTGCTGCCACTATTCATCAGGCTCCTTGTTATGTTTCCCGGCAAGGTACATTTTTAATTTAATTTAATTTATTTATGTTTTTGAAAGTAAATTTTTTTTTTAATGCTGTCTGTAGAATTTGACTTCATGTGGTGTCCTTCACACTGTGAGTGTGTGTGTGTGTGCCAGTCACTGAAACACCAATTTCTACAGATGATCCTTGTGTATACCCCGTGCCAGTTCATACCCTCTTGAACAGTCTTATGTCAGCCAGTGCCAAGGTATCCATAAAACAATATATGTAACTAATATTAGTTGATGTATTATTATATCTGATTTTTATTTCAAATATTTATATTGCTATTCCCAGGGGGTCGGAGGAGGCCAATACACAGTATTTTATCATTTTCAAGCACCCACTGTGGTGGTATTTGTGTCTCATTGGATAAGGTGCAATTTATGAAGATAATTGCTATTGATGTCTGTTGGGAACGTTTGGCAGAACC
>NW_018130107.1:0-2279 GCF_001952655.1 Monopterus albus
ATCACTATATTTTCCATGGAAGAAAAATTGCTCAGAAACAACTGCACTGCATCTCATGTTCTGTTCGCCATCACCTCGTAGTCGTCTTCTTCGTGCCTACCAAACCATTTGACCTGGTATCCTAAACGATGTTGCATTCAGAGCTAAAATGACTATTCAATCAAAACTGCATGTCAGAATGGGAGAATAAATGTTAAAGGGGTGGCTGTGGCTCACGAGGTAGGGCAAGTCGTCCTCTGACCAGCAAGTTTGTGGTTCGACTCCCGGTCTCCCCGCATGCCTAAGTGTCCCTGAGCAAGACACTGAACCCCGAACAGGTGCCCAAGGTTATGGCTCAACTGCCCGCAACCTCAACATTGCATCAACTGTCGTGGGTTGCATCCTGTTCATTGTTTTCATCATCAACATTGCTATGTTGGCAAAGTAAAAGATAGTACAGATACTGAGGCTAAATTCCAGTTATTGTTACAGATGCTTGCTGCTGTGATTTGGTGATCTCTGCATTATGCTCATGTCATAATCTGAACTTCTCATCAAGTAAAACAGATTTTTACCATTATTTGGTACAGAAGCCTTATTTGGAATTCATCCATGTTGCTCTAACTGCTGTCTGCCAAGTCTGAATGCCAGACTATTATTAAATCCAAATTACCTGTCAGAGACAACTGTGTCACAGCGATTGTTTGAAGAGACCAGTTTAATTTCTCAATAAACGAAAGTTCAATCATTTTCCTTCATAAACTTAAGTGTGCTTGGAAAATGGAGGTTGAAAATAAATAAATATACTTTATACACACTTAACTAACCTTCTAACCACATTTTCCACCACTGTTTAGTTGGTACCATGTATTCTATATAATTTTGATCTTATGTTTGATCAAATGGCAAGAAGACAGGTGTCATCCGACATGACTGGGGCGTTATCTATTCTATGCTTATGTTACTCAAAAAGGGGCATTACATGACCATGTACAGCAGTTTGTTTTGTAAGCTGCTGGCTTTGCAACTACCGGTTTGTAGGCTTTTGGATTTGCCCTTCTGCATTTTTCTGTTAAAAGAAGTGAGTTCCCATCTGGCTGGAACTTTGACAGTTTGGATGTGTGGTTCCCTAATCACTACCACATAATCACAGGAGAGCTACATATGTTGAACCTCACAATGCTCTTCCTCTACATTTCCTGTCTTTTCACACAGACAACTATCAAATAAATGCAAAAAGCCTAAAAAGTATTTTTAAAAAATAAAAACAAAAGGAATGTGATAGTTGAGAATTTAAAGGATGTTCTGATAAGTAAGTACTGTATTTTAAATTGAATTTGTAAAGTCCTTAGGGCATTTGGACTGTATGTTCTTTGCCACAGCAACAGCAAACACCAGCGTTTTCTTTTACCTCAGAGGCCTTTGATGTAAAGAAATAAAAAAGGTGTGCGCTACACCTAAAATTAAATAGGTCAAAACTAACCAACACGTTTTGCACACCCACATGTTCTCGCATGCATTTATATAGCCACCATCTCAAAAACTACAAATGAGCTGAGAATGATGGATCATGGAGGGCAACAGGCTGAAGCTGTCCCATTGCAGGTGGGGAGGTATGATGTGCCCCCTGGACAGCCTGGAGGACCTGCGATGGTTCAATACACCACTGTGACCATCAGCAATGACCCCCCAAAAGACCACATCATCTGGTCTATCTTCAACTTGGTTTATGGAAACATGTTCTGCCTTGGACTGGCTGCGCTCATCTACTCTGTCAAGGTAATTTTATGTGTGACGGCTCTGAACTGCTAATGAATTCCATCAATCAATCGAGAGTTCTAGCATTATCCTACAATGATGCAATAGAAAAATAGGAAGGTTTTACCAATATTTAGTAAGAGGCAGATAAATAGAATAATTTAGAACTAAGTTTTTATATTTTAGGCTTAAAATGTTATGAACTAATGTGACAAATACAACAAAGATATGAAAAAATAAACATTAAGTTTGTTACCAACTTTTCTTGAAGAATAAGAAAATGATTATGTTAAGAAATTATATGGGAAGGATAAAATGGAAGGAAAGAACAAGGAGCAACTGCATTTACAGCAAATAATCTAAAGATTTAGCAAGAGATGATGAAATTAAGTCTATGTTCAACACCTCAATAGTGTTGCCACAGCTCTAATCTCTCTCACTATCCTTTCTTCAATTATTGCAGTAATCGTCATAAGTGTAAATGTAAATGCAAACTCATACTATAACCATAGACGCTATTAAATTTTAAGCAGTGTTGGAGT
>NW_018130108.1:0-2276 GCF_001952655.1 Monopterus albus
TTCTTCTTCAGGGATATCAGCTGTATTTGTATGTATGTAGATTGCTTGTGCCTCTGCCAAACACACATGAGCGATATTAGACATGCACTGCTAAAGGGCAGGGCAGGTTGTAAACCTGAATGGGCGTTCCTTGGCAAACTAAAGGCTACATGGTTAAATAAATAATGAACTTGCAGCTGCAGAATCTAAAATGTTTGATCCTTTAGGCATGACGCTTGTTTATACCAACAGAAAGCTTAAAATCGTGATCCCTGAGTACATACAGTAGGTAGTGGTGTCTTTTTCTTTTGTGTTATTGCCTTTGATGTGCAGCTGTGTTTATTTTTGTGAGTTTGCCAATGAAGTTGAGCATGCAGTGGCTTGAATATGTCATAACATTGGGGGATAAATGAGATTATCTGTCCATGAATTCACCAGACATCTAGTGACGTTCATAGCAAAATGACATTTACTGGATTGACTGTGCTTTTGACTCATATTGCTTTGTGCATCACTGCTAACCTTTTGGAAAGCAACAATTATGACAGCACCAACATTTTCAACAGCAATATAGGAACTACAATATGTAGCCTACCAATTATGTGCCATGCAGACAAAATTAAGAGCAAATATTTGACATGCACTGTTCAATAATCCTCAGTAAATTTCACTTTTGTGTCCAATGGTCACATCCAGGTTCTTTATCATTAATGTTGTTGACAAAGAACTAAAAGCTGCTCTAGATTCTCCTAACAATAGTTTTGATTGTAGGATGGAAGCAAAATATTTTTATAAACTTGTTTTTGCAGAGTTAAAATCTCTAAGTTGATACCTTAAAACTGTTACTGATACAAAACTGCACTACTCTACCAAATTATATTTTGTAAAATACACATCTGGTGTCAGTTTTTTTGCTCAGGTATTTGTAAATATATTATGAATGTCTAAATCTAAACCATAATAGCTCAGACATTTTGGTTTGCTTGTTCACACAGTGGCCTGAAGCTGTGAAACACAAAGTGTTTCTGTCTAGTTGTGCACGTTTTCAGCTAAGATGCTTATTTGGCTTTGGATTCACACAGATTGTATAACACCAGATCTTGGCCATTTCACAAAACATTATGCTACATTTTGTTATCAACATAACAAAATATGCATCACATGTACTTCTCTTGTTTTTAGTGTTTATTTTTTAAAGTTCACTTTCATTTAGGTGACAGTACTGTAAGCGGTTGAAGAACTTTCGATTCGGATTGAATTTTTTTAAAGCTTGTAATATCTTGTTAACTGGGAAAAAATTAATTGATATGCACACACGTGTGAGTGCAGCTTAGGGCACACACATCCAAAAAAAAAGAAAAAAGCTAAAGGCAAAAATCACACAAAATGTCTGCACTACACTTATTAAATCTGCAGGGTGTGGACTATTTGTAGGCTTTTTGCTACACACTGTGTTTTTATTCTTTAATGTTCAAAAGGCTTTATTGTGAAAAACAGCAGCAGAGCTTCCTGAGGAGTCCAGGAGTTTCTGGTTTGTGATTGCAGCACTTAAATGCAACATCCCCACAAAAACTTGTCAAATCAGAAAATTAATTTCTACATCATAGAATCCAAGTTGGGCTCAGTTGTCACGCAGAGACATAATAATGATCTGCTACAGTGTTGGAGGCATCTTTGTCAGTCTCTCAGGCTGTGGAATCATCTCAATATGTTGCAGACCATGTCTAACTTTATATGAACCACATGCAACCTTTTTATGCAGGTCTTGGTTCTATTGTTTTGGTCTTTTGGTGAACACCAGATGAAAAGAATATCATTATCAACATGCTGAACTGGTCAGTTTTATGGAACAGCTGACATTGTCAAGGATCCTTAAATGAAATTACTGTAAAACACTGATTTGATATTTAATACTAATTAGTCATATAGCATCAGCTGTGGTGGAGTAAACATTTTCCTCTGAAATGTAGTGGAGCAGAAGTTAAAAAGTAACAAAATGGTAATTCTTATGTAAAGTAACTCAGTTTAACACAAATACGTACTTAACTACGGTTCTTGAATAAATGTACAAACTGTAGTTACTATTCATCACTGTCAGCAGCATCTGGAGTGACAGATTTTAGAGTTGCCCTTCGCCACATTTAAAATTTGGTTGTTTTTTTGTAGTTCACGTGGAAAACTTTCTTTATTCACTGGTTAAACACATACATAAAGCCAACAAATAAGGCAGTAAAAACACAATTTAAATGGTTAAGTGGAAAAACTATAGCTAAATAAATCTTGATTAATAAATATTA
>NW_018130109.1:0-2276 GCF_001952655.1 Monopterus albus
ATTAGCTTCTAGATCTAGAAGTAGTTTTTATGTTTTGTGTTTTTTAGTTTGTTTTTGTAGTGGTAAAAATGATAATGCAAGATAATGATAGTGTATTAGATAAGATATGTGTGTGTTTGTGTGTGTGTGTGTGTCAATGCCACATTATCAACTGTAAATAACAATTTGTACAGGTTGCACAAGGGTCAACGCACATTCTGTGACCTTTCGCCTCTCTAGGGGGAGGACACAGGTCCATGTGGCAAACTGAAAACAGAACAGAAAAGAATCAAGGTGAATGTGAGGTTTTGTCAGCTAAATTTAACCACAGGAATCATTATAATTTGCCTTTCAGACTGCACTGTCTCATTTATTACTGCTGCTGATTCAATCAGTCTGATTCTCTTCTTACCGACGCGGGAGCAACTGTAGCTCAGGTGGTCGCTTTTGCTGAGCAGGACACAGAAGCCCATTGCTCCATGTCAGTGTAATGATGCCACTATTATTATTCTTCTCACTTCCCACCTCACCTTGTCTCACTTTTTTTTTTAGCTCACCTTCACATTTAGCTTCACGTTCCCTCACTTTGGCTGATCTGTTCATTATTAAACTTCTTTTCTTATCACATGTCAGGAGCTTATCTTGTAGTGTTGTTGGTTGTCCTTGTGACATAATAAAGTGAACAAATGACGTGACAACAAAATTCATGTAAAATCAGAGGCTGAGACTGATACCGAGATATGAAACTATATTCAGTAGTGAGATTCACAGTGATGGAAACACTCCGTTCAGAATTAACACATTATAGCTGTATTCATTTGTTTCATCACATTCATTAATGTTGAAAATCTTTTTAAATAATTAACTTCTGTATTTATAATTGAGTGTTTTAACCACCCTGTTCTGGGATTAAACTCTATTTCTGAAAATGTAATATGTAACAAAACTAAACAGTCTATCTGCTCCAAATGACAGCCTTTGGAATAGGTGTGTTAGTGTGTGTGTGTATGTGTGTGTGTGTGTGTGTGTGTGTGCACTCATTCATAGGATTGTCTCAGTGGCAGAGAGAGCTCAGTGTTTTTCTTTCAATAATGTTAAAATAGGATTGTCTGAGGAGGATCTGACATCCATTTGAGAAAACAAAATCTTACACACACAGCACAGAGCTGTCAGTAACATATTATTCATTGTCGCTCTGTAATACTACACATTGGCTTTGAAATTTAACAATTATGTTAAACTGATTCTCAGTTAAATAATTTAGTGTTTACTTCTACATAACCAACTTCTTAACAACAGTTCCCCAGTTTTCAGGGGCGGAAAGCGGCAATTTACATAACTTAATATCAGAATTTTTTAATATTAGCTTTTCTTCGTTGATGCTCTGCTGTAGCTGCTTTCACTTCTTGCTTGTTTTAGACCTTTTTGCTGGGTACAGGGATGATGGGAGATAACATACTGACACACTTTCTTTCCAGCTGCATTGCTGTAAGTATTGGGTTATAATTGTCTGCACTCAAAGCCTGGCTGAGTGGGTATAAAGCTTCCAAGGCCTTTTTTGTTAATGATTCTCAGCTCTATCTTCTCTCCATCCAGCCCTCACCCACTTAGATTTAAAAAAAAAAACTCTTATGTGTGAATGCTAATCCTAGACTTCAGTTCAGCATTCAACACAATAATTCCCCAGCAGCTTACACAAAAACCTGGACACTTGGGACTCAAAATCTCTCTCTGCAACTGGGTGCTGGACTTTCTAACAGGGAGGCAAGTCTAAGCCTGGCTGAGTGGGTATAAAACTTCCAAGGCCTTTTTGTTAACGATTCTCAGCTCTATCTTCTCTCCATCCAGCCCTCACCCACTTAGATTTAAAAAACTCTTATGTGCGAATGTTGTTCCTAAACTTCAGTTCAGCATTCAACACAATCATTTCCCAGCAGTTTACACAAAAACTTGGACACTTGGGACTCAAAACGTCTCTCTGCGACTGGGTGCTGGACTTCCTAACAGGTAGGCCACAAAATGTGCGGGTCGGCAGCAACACTTCCAAGACCATCACACTGAGCACAGGGGCTCCACAGGGGTGTGTGCTCAGCCCATTGCTCTTCACATTGCTGACCCACGACTGTGTGCCAACCTACAGCACCAACCACATTGTCAAGTTTGTGGGTGACACTACTGTAGTTGGCCTCATTACCAACAATGATGAGGCCAACTACAGGGTTGAGGTGTGCCAACTGGTCCAGCGGTGTAAAGACAATAACCTCTCTCTGAATGTGGGGAAGACTAAAGAGATTGTT
>NW_018130110.1:0-2270 GCF_001952655.1 Monopterus albus
CATTTGCGTAAAACCAGTTTAAATGTTTAAGTCCTGTTTAATTGAAAAAAATTAAAACGTGTAACACTGACATATTTGCACACAACTGGTGACAAGACCCATCAATCCTGAAATGAGAGCTGAGAGCTGAAAGGAGAGGTTACTGTGGACTAGGAAGTCAGCGTCCATCACTGCAGAAACACAGTGTTTGTATGTAGAAGCCTGTGTCTGTTTTTCAGAAGAGAGACTGAAGAAACAAATAGCCAACATTTTGATTAAATAAGGAAACTTAGATAAATTACAGATCTATTTGTCAGTCACACTTAGAGATATTTATTTAAGGCTAGTTATAGTGTTTTCACCACTGTAGATCAAATGAGTCCTCAAATTCTCTAAAACCAGCATTAGTTGTTTGTCTACTCCACCTAAAGACAACAGATCAGAAAGCATCACATTTACAGAGGGATTTACTCTAAGTTGGTTGTGATGCTGATGGTAAATACACTGACGAAGAGACAGGTATATTTAAGAAATAACATACTGGGGGAACTTCAGGTCTGTTGGAGCAACAGTAAAGAAAATCACTGTAAAATTTCCATGTTTGCAACATGTTGAAAAAGACTTTCTATTAATTATGTCTACATCCAAGTATGTGAGAGGACACAGTACAATCCTTATCATGAACCTACATTACCATTGACCAGATCTAATATACGTTAAAGCTGCATCTGAAGGGAGATTCTACCCATTGGGTTCATGTGCACAGGATAAGTGGTATAGTTAATGGATGGATGGATGGATGATGATGGGCATTTGTGCACCCCAGCTCTGAGGTCATTCAGAAAATATTTGTTCACTGGGACATACATCACCTCACAACCTTCACTCAGGTTAGAGTCTTATTTAAGTTAGTTTTGAAATTCATTTTCATTGTCATTATCTGGCAACAGTTTGATGTAACACTTGTGACCGGGCCAATATACAGGCCTGGGTAACCAAAACACAAATTAATAAGTTTTAGTACATCTCATTCCCAAAAAACAATCAAGAGGTCAATTTCATACAAACTCTGCAAGTACTGGGATCCCACACTCTTAGATAAGTCTACAAAAATGCTGAGATTCATCCACAAAAATGAGGATTTATTTGAGTCAATGTATAATTTAATGACAGTGAATCAATAGGTTAAAAAGGCCTAACACCAAAAGCTAAAAAACACCATTGAAAGTAAGCTATTCATGCACTTAAATATAATCTCTCCCACAGGTTTAAACAGGAATAAAATGGTCATGGTCAACAGATTTATTGGACAGACCCATTAAATAAAACACAACAAGAAAACAATCAGAAAACAAAAACACACAAAGCCATCCCTGAATGAACCCTTCTTATCTTTCACTCCTCTCACTATGTTGAAAGGCAAAATAAGAGCCACTGATGTACAGTGGCTGACCAGGACCATGTCGCTACTCACCCCTTCCTCCCACAATCTTTTCTGTGCCACTGTTCTCCCTCACAGAGCTGCTAGTGTGACTGTAGACTCTTAGTTGTGTTTTTGACTTTTCTGAGTCAGAGAAGGTGACAGTAAGACAGTGCACATCAGTACTGAGTGTGAAGAGGCCACTAGATACTTGATTTTATAAGCCTTGTTTAGGCTTGTTGGGGGTTGGGGGGTGGGGATGTGTCCATCTTTTATATACCCAGACTTTGTTAGATTTTCAAAATAATTTCCTTTTTAATAGACCAATGTTTTAAACAGACAGAAGGAATAAGGGCACCCTTAAACTCACATCTGTAGTTACAGTATGAAACCAATTTTATCAGTCGCTAAAGTAATATAAAGTATGTAAAGTAATATAAAAGGATTACCTAATTAAATCATGGAGCTTCACACTCTACATATAAACAGATTATTTAAAAAAAACAGGAAGAGAGGACAACATCCAGAGTTGAAGAGACCCAGCAGAAATGTGACTGTTCTTCTTTGGTGTCTATTTGTGACCACTGGCTCTGCTGGGTCCATGTGAAGGTCCTCTTCATAAAGTGTCTTCAAAGACTCATAAACTAAAGTAGCCACTATGGAGGAACCGCAGGTGGACAGAGAGCAGAAACAAGAAGTCAAAAACCTGTTGGGGTGTGCGTCAGAATGAACACATAGCAGCGCCTATTTGTCCAGATACTCACAGCATTGATCCCTCTGTCCTTCACCTCCTACACTTTTTTGATTAAGATAATATTATGTGATAATTATTAAATTGTATGTCTGCTTATAGACAGATAATAAAAAAAAA
>NW_018130111.1:0-2269 GCF_001952655.1 Monopterus albus
ATTTCACAGACATTTTTTACAGTGTACTGTACATATGTACATTCAAGATTTCAGACTGGTGCCCGTGGTGGGCTTTATCAAGATCAAAGATCAAAGATTTTTATTGTCAATTCACTATACAGTATGTGTAGGACATACAGAAAAATTTAAATACCGTCTCTCTCTCTCTCACTTAATGTTGAACATGCAAACTAAAATAGATTAAAAAGTAGAATAAACACAGAATAAATCAAATTTATCCACAGTTTATTGCACTGTGGTCATGGTGCCCTTCGTGGCAGACGTTCCACTCCCGAATGCCAGCTTTTTCTTTGTTTACTTCTTTTTTGTGTGTTTTTTACTGTTCCTGCAGTGCACAGATGTCATGCACTGCTAACAGACAACAGACAGGCATTGCTGGATATCGCAAACTCACACAGCCACTGGGAAGTCTCTGGAAAACAAATTGGACGAGTTAAGAGCTAGGATTACAACACAATGGGAAATAAGAGGATTCTGTGCTCTAATTCCCACCGAGACTTGGCTTTCTGAAAAAATCTAGGACTGCAATTTAGCTACAGACCCACTCTGTACATTGGGGAGACCGCACTGCTGTCTCAGGGGAAGGTAAAAGGAGGAGTTGTGTGGTGTGTTTATCAATAACTCGTGGTGTGGAGATGTACGGACTGTTTATAAGCACTTTGTGCTGGAAGTGGAGTTTTTATTGATGAAATACCGGCCCTATTACTGTGTATGTTAGCCCAAGAGCTAATCCCTCAATGGCTCTCAACAAACTCCACGACATCATCAGCATGCTAGAGACAGCGCACCCCAACGCTATATTTATTGCTGCAGGTCACTTTAACCAGTGCAATCTACAGACTCTCATCTAATTTTTTATACCGCTAAGTCCTGAATGGGGTCACAGGGGCTGGAGCCAATCCCATCCGGCATCGGGTGAAAGGCGGGGTACACCCTGGACAGGTTGCTATCTACAGACTGTACTTCCCAAATATTACCAACATGTGAACATTCCCACTCGGGGCAAGAACACTCTGGATCACATTTATAGTATGCAGCCCCCACCTTGGATGCTCGGACCACATTTCTTTGTACCTTTATCCAGCTTACAGACAAAGACTGAAACAAACAAACCCTGTCACCAAAAAATTAAACTCTGAACCCCAGAGACTGAAGGCACCCTGCAGGACTGTTTTGCCCAGACAGACTGGGATGTGTTTAAAGCTGCAGCCACCTTGGAGGACTTTTCTGTCAGCATAGAGGATTATGCAGAGTATGTGACCGGGTACAATAGTACCTGTATTGACAACATTGTGCCCACCATACAAGTCAAGTTTCCCAACCAGAAGCCCTGGATAAACAGTCAAGTTTATCCTGCAACACCTCGACTCCCCAGGGACCTATGTATGGGCCCTCTTTGTGGACTTCAGCTCAGCGTTCAACACCATCATCCCGGACATCCTCCACTCTAAACTGACCCAGAAGGCCACAATATGCTAATCCCTGGACATAGGAATAAAGCTTAACTTCTCACACTAAGGTGGCATATTTGAAACATATTAAAGCTCCAAACACTGCTTGAGGTTGTATGATGGAGATATTCACTCAGTAATTGACTACCATGAACCTGCGAACAGAGTTCCCTGCAGACCTCCCTCTTTCATGTTATTAATTCAGGATAAGACCCCAAAACTTCCCAAATAACAACAACCTGTAGTTTATTGTGGCACCTACCCCCTTAAACCCTCAGATGTTACTGTACTGAGAAATTTTTATAAGCCAGGATGCTCTGGCTCTTTGAGGAAGTGTTAAAATTAGTCTGAAATAACCAATGAAAGCTGTGTCACTGGACGCTTAAGACTATATTTGTTTTGCACAGTATTTAGTTGGCATAAGATGTTATAGGATAGTGTGTAGTATGTAACAAGTAAAGAACTGGATATTTTAGATAAAATCTTTTTCTGATATAACTTTCTAAACACCACCTCCCTTCGTACAGCCAGCCAGTTTTGTATGGCATAACACCTGAGCAACAAGCCAAATCACAAAAGTGCTGCTTGTGTTGTCACCGTGAGGTATCTGCAGCCAGGTAGCTTGTTAACACTGCTGGGTTGCCACTGCCTGTTTTAACTTTCTGAGACACTGTTGAGAAGGTTGGCATACTATTAATACTGTTGATTGTATAATCAAACACTCGAGATAAACCCTTTTCTGATGTATCTGTCTAAAAATAATTTTAGCAGTTGTGAAGTCTCATACTTCTTCTCGA
>NW_018130112.1:0-2262 GCF_001952655.1 Monopterus albus
TTTTTGTAGTATTTTCCCTTTTCTTACTATTATTTATCAGTGGAATATTGCCTTATAATATTATAAAACATATAAAATGTAGAAATAATTGTATTTTGAAATTGCTGTACAGAGAACTGAAAACCTGTTTAACGAAAAATGTTTTTTTGACTGAATACCAGGTTTTACTTGCAGTGTGGTGCAAGGTGAGGGAAGGGGAGTGTTAAGAGGAAGACAGAGATTCAAGCTTACATCTGGGGGCCTGACTATGCATGCAAAGATGTTTAAACACACAGAGACACACAAACATGCCTACTGCAACAATCAAGGAAAGTAGTCATACATGAACATCTAGACACACTCGTCTGAAAGCTATCCGGGAACAATATCATGTACACATGCATACACAGGTGTGCTCGACTCACACACAAATGAAGAGACACACAGAGACACATATGCCTGCAGCAATCGCAGAAGAATAAGTGAAGCCATGCAAATCCCCAGATGTGCAGGAAGACGGGGGAAGATGAGGAAGAGAGGATTGCTGAAAGAAGAGTGGAGGGCCTGGGGGCGGAGGGTCTGATGGAGTGATGGAGGGGGGATTAAGGGAGGGGATATGGCAGGGAGGGCTGGGTGTTTACTACTATTTAAAAGGCAGTGGGTGCTCTGTGCAGATTAATAAACAGGAGGTAATAGCAGAAGGACTCTATATTTATTTTTTATCTTAAATGTTGCTTGTTTGTCGGGCTGGATGAATATTGACTGTGAAATTGGGATCAGGGGCGACACATGCCAGTGCTCGGCCTTATCTCTGGGATGCAGGCAGGCCTGGGGCTGTTATCACTGTGCCACAGTGGCGTGCCGGCACTCCAGCGCTCTCAAAGCCGCCACATTCCCTTTGTATCTGCCTGGAGAAGCCTGTTTACGTTTCACTAAAACTATTTGGTTATCACATCTGACTTCACAATTCACATCGTATCTCATACCAGGAGTGAACTTGGGTTTGTTTTAACCATGAGAGTGGTTTTTATTACCGTAATTAATTAGTTTTTGCTGCCTGAACATAACCCAATCAGATCAACCTTTGTGGCACATTATTAAACACCCAGCACTTGTTGAAATGGTCAGTATTGGAAGAAACTGACAAAATAATTATTTTGTCAGTTTCTTCCAATACTGACCATTTCAACAAGTGCTGGGTGTTTAATAATGTGCCACAAAGGTTGATCTGATTGGGTTATGTTCAGGCAGCAAAAACTAATTAATTACGGTAATAAAAACCACTCTCATGGTTAAAACAAACCCAAGTTCACTCCTGGTATGAGATACGATGTGAATTGTGAAGTCAGATGTGATAACCAAATAGTTTTAGTGAAACGTAAACAGGCTTCTCCAGGCAGATACAAAGGGAATGTGGCGGCTTTGAGAGCGCTGGAGTGCCGGCACGCCACTGTGGCACAGTGATAACAGCCCCAGGCCTGCCTGCATCCCAGAGATAAGGCCGAGCACTGGCATGTGTCGCCCCTGATCCCAATTTCACAGTCAATATTCATCCAGCCCGACAAACAAGCAACATTTAAGATAAAAAATAAATATAGAGTCCTTCTGCTATTACCTCCTGTTTATTAATCTGCACAGAGCACCCACTGCCTTTTAAATAGTAGTAAACACCCAGCCCTCCCTGCCATATCCCCTCCCTTAATCCCCCCTCCATCACTCCATCAGACCCTCCGCCCCCAGGCCCTCCACTCTTCTTTCAGCAATCCTCTCTTCCTCATCTTCCCCCGTCTTCCTGCACATCTGGGGATTTGCATGGCTTCACTTATTCTTCTGCGATTGCTGCAGGCATATGTGTCTCTGTGTGTCTCTTCATTTGTGTGTGAGTCGAGCACACCTGTGTATGCATGTGTACATGATATTGTTCCCGGATAGCTTTCAGACGAGTGTGTCTAGATGTTCATGTATGACTACTTTCCTTGATTGTTGCAGTAGGC
The DNA here is from genome assembly GCF_001952655.1 of Monopterus albus. Taxonomy (NCBI): domain Eukaryota; kingdom Metazoa; phylum Chordata; class Actinopteri; order Synbranchiformes; family Synbranchidae; genus Monopterus; species Monopterus albus. The sequence goes on from NW_018130112.1 coordinate 1,974, forward strand.
ATGTTTGTGTGTCTCTGTGTGTTTAAACATCTTTGCATGCATAGTCAGGCCCCCAGATGTAAGCTTGAATCTCTGTCTTCCTCTTAACACTCCCCTTCCCTCACCTTGCACCACACTGCAAGTAAAACCTGGTATTCAGTCAAAAAAACATTTTTCGTTAAACAGGTTTTCAGTTCTCTGTACAGCAATTTCAAAATACAATTATTTCTACATTTTATATGTTTTATAATATTATAAGGCAATATTCCACTGATAAATAATAGTAAGAAAAGGGAAAATACTACAAAAA
>NW_018130113.1:0-2262 GCF_001952655.1 Monopterus albus
GCAGCAGCTCTACTCTGAGCTCCCTCTCGATGTCCGAATTCTGCACCTTATCTCTAAGGCTGAGCCCAGCTACCATAGAGAAGAAACTCATTTATATATGCAGCTATATGTCCACTTTGGCGGTTACATAATGATGGAGGGTAAAATAGTGTCACATGAGTTTTGTGTTAACCTCAACCTGCAAATAGCAGCCTCAGACACTGGGCAATATGTTTTGAATTAATAGATTTAATGCAGCTGTTCCAATATTAAATCCTTTTCTTCATAATGTAAGCCCAAACTCTTGTAAGCTGCTCAACCTCTCCACTTCAGATAACACACCCCTGCTGGACGCCTCATCTATCCCACCACTCCTTGCACAGCTGCACACAATTAGACAGAAGCACTAATCAAACAACCAAAATAAAAATGAGATAGTTTGCAAAAGTATGTTGGTTCTGTTGTCAGTTTTCCAGAAATTTCATGCATGCATTTTGATCTCTCTCTCTCAGATTGAAAGTACTGAAATACAAACATTAGTAACTGGAGTAAAAGGCTGAAAATCTGCCAGAAGGTTTTGTCACTCACCATGACCACCCTTGAGTGATGCTGGAGACCTGTGTATGGGTGGAGAGGAGTGGTGCCTCATCACATGCAAGTGATGCTGCTCAGTGTGAGCATATGATGCTGCTGCAAGCTGAGGTGCGGTGGCACTCAAAGAGTTCTCTACCCTTCCTGACAGGGATGAGCTCTGTTTTGTGGAGGCAACAATACATCCCAAAATCAGCCACCCCTTCCAGGCAGTCTGACAGAGGACAATAAGACCAGGGACTTGGCAGGAAGCCCCTTTCATGGGACCTCGTAAAGGTAAAGCACCCATTGGGCACATGATGGAAATTGAAGAGATAAAAACAAATGCACAGAACAACAGAGTGTTCTACAAAGCAACAGTCTCATGATTGAGAAAACTCCATGGTAATAAAGACCACCAGTTTTTGAGCCAGTGATATTTCCAGACATCTCACACACATGCTGCTCACAGATGCAGTAGGCTGAGACAAGTCAACCACTGTAAAAGACTATCAGAGAAAATTGATAATTCTTGCAAAGAAAGGAAAATCAGAGCCACAGAGAGAAGCACATCCTCACAGCACAACTTGGAAACTTGTTACCCCTGGAGTTATGAAATAGAATACTGTAGATCCACCAGACCTCTTTCCTTTCACCTCTGCATGTTCCATTTTTTAGTCTTTCAGTTGTACTTGCTGAAGATTTAATAAGTATCCATTAAAATCACAGTATGTTAGTAACAAGAAAAATCCAGACCCCCCCCCGTTGATGTGCGGTCAGTCTTGCCACATGCACTTCAAACAGAAGACAGCAGAAATGATCTGGATCCCAGTGCAGTCACAGTAAGAGAAAGAAGGAGAGAGGGAGGGAAGGGAAAGGGAGTTTAGAAAGGGAGGTGCTTAGCAGGTGGGGAGAGATTGAACAAAGGTAAAAGAAAGGTGAAGCAATAAAGTGGTGGGGATACGAGAATGCTGAAGCACATAGAAAGACAGAAATGAGCAACTTGATGTAAATATGGACAGTGTCTGTCCATATTTACATCCCAAACCAGAGAAAAAGACAGAGGGGTATATTGGAGTAGAGAGTACACAGTATAATTACTGCAAACTGAACAGCAGAATTCAAATGAAAGACCAGATAAAATAAGAGTGAAAAAAGGAACACACAAAGGATAAAGTGAGTGTGAGAGAGAGCTACTGGGTACATCTCAGTTCCTTGATTGCATGCACTTCCCTGACATGTCCCCACTGAAGATGTGAGAAGAGAGGAAACATGGTTTTAGAGAAACAAGTCACCCTGTCACATGAACTGTCATCTAAAGTGCTTGTGATGAGTCCTCCGTGCTCCAGCCTCCCAGTCAGTGAGCATGCACACATATGGCACATAAAGCTAGACTGGTGACAGCTGCCATTCACTGTGAATGAGTGCTGGCTTTGCAGCCCTCCACACCTGCAGAACTTGACTGATTCAAAAAGCATCCTACTCAAGTACACTGCAGGGGAAAGCTAAGGAACATTTCACTTTGTGCAAATATCTTGGCTGTAATGCAAATGCAGTGTGCTTTTGGTGGTGTGTGACTACTAAGCTTATAATTTTCTATTGTATGCTATGGGCAAGTTAATTTGTGGGGTTTTCAACCATTTCTAATCTGTTGGTATATATGTACAGTATGTATTGTATGATTTCTTCAGTTCCTGAACCATGACTTTACTT
>NW_018130114.1:0-2260 GCF_001952655.1 Monopterus albus
TATCCACGTTGTAGTACTTGCAAGCTATCGGTATGCCCTTGGAGCCAGGATATGCTTGCCCAGCTGGATGTGGCAAACAGGAACTTGTTTCCAGCAGGGTTGACTACACAGCTAGCACTGGACAGGAAATGTGTCACCTTCCTCAGACCAAGGACCAGTGGTAACATCTCCTCCTACTTCCAGTCAGCACTAGAAGAAGTGCATAGCGAGGAGTGGGCTCGACAGACCATCCAGTATCTCTCTGACTGTGAGCTAGATTTGAAGAAGGCTGCCCTCATCCCATCTGTGTCTGTATATCCTCCTCCTCCACCCTTCAGGCCCCTTCCACTTGCCCAATGGTTTGAAACTGTCCATTCTAACGACATCCTCAGCCATCTGGATGAAATGAAAGGTGTCATCACTTCTACCTATGGTAGAATCCTTAAGATGGACTCTACAAAGAAGGTAGAATAGAACAGGATTCTTAGCATTATTTCCACTTGTATTAACCTAATGGAATATAATCAATTGATTTTATGCTGCCATCACAAGGAATTTTAGGGACATTTAGGATTAAGCTTAATATATTCTTCAGTTTTCTTTAGAAAATTATGTCTGTTTTTCAGGTCACCAAGAAGCTGGCCGGTGGTATTGGAGACACAGCTGCATGGATGACAAACATTGGCAATGAGCTTGGTCAGGTTCTGAACAGCGATTTGACAACAGGCGAAGGTGCAGGACTGGAGGAGTTGTGCCAGGGCATCGTTAAGCGCTACCAGGATGCTGGGGAGCCTGAGCCAGATGTGCTCTATGTTGACCGGGACTGCTGCAGCCAGTCAGGTGGGATTGTAGTGTGTGTTATTACCAACATCATTTAATGGTAATACAAAAATAATTATGAATACAATTATTATTTAAACAATATTCAATTTTAAAACATGTTTCCTAATTTTTGCAATTACTTTTCAACAGGTGTGCCTCCAGTGCTGAACCTCTTTAGGCCATGGAAGTCTGTGGTAAGACTGGACATCTTCCACTTCATGCGAAGGTTTAACTGCAGCCTTACCACAGAGCACCACCCTCTGTATGGTACTTTTTGTTCAAAACTTTCCTCCTGTGTCTTTGAGTGGGATCAAGAGGATGTAGAAAAGCTCAAAGAGGCTAAGAAAAGGGAATGGAAGAGCAGCCACGGTGGACAGGCTCCCACTGAAGCACAGATTATGTCCAGCATCAGTACAGGTGAACTGGCAAAACACTGCAGACGGAGAACACACAAGGTTGAGAAGATCAGGGCCATGATTTCAGGACTGTTGGAATCAGTGTGGGAGCTGAGAGACACTACAGGGCTTCGCCTGGTGAATCCAGACAGCATGCACCATGTGTGGGAAGTGCAGCAGAAACACCTCGAGTGCATCAGTTTAATTGTGCATATGTGTGTTTTGTGTATAGGGTTCACAGTGAGGTCACTAGCTCCCTCTAACACCAGACTGTTCAATACCTACTGAAATGAAACTATAATGTTCACACTGATAATTACACACACATTCAAACACAGAGAAAGATGTGCATGTGGGCATGTGCATGTGAGCGTAAATATTGTATCTGTCTTAAGGTGAAGAGGCCAAAAAGACATTTATGCCTCACAGGATGACTTGATGGATTTTTTAATGAACAGTTTCATATGTAAAAAGGCACATCTCACAGAAATGATGTGTTCTAGCACCAGTCTAGCAGGTGATAACACGAGAAACACCACAGCTTTCATATAATCACAGTGTTAAGCAATGAAATCATGATATGTTTTTAGACTAAAAGAGAAGGCACTATTAGGTAGTGATTCCACTTTCTCCCCAGTCACCATATGTATAAACTGAAACTGTTTATATATCGCTCGTCATATGACATATCACTCCGGTTCTGCTATCCCTTCACTGGCTGCTCGTTAAATGGAGAGTAGATTTTAAGGTTTTGCTTTATGTTTTTAAAGCCTTGCACGGCCTTGCCCCTCCGTACTTGTCCGACCTCTTGGCTAGATCATCCTGCGATCATCGGGTCACCTTGCTCTTGTCGTTCCCCCTGCACACTACAAAAAATGGGGAGGTCGTGCCTTTGACGTGCATGGCCCTAGGCTGTGGAATTCCCTGCCTTTAGATATACGCTCGATAACTGAGCCGGCAGCATTTAAGTCAGCATTAAAAACGCATCTTTTCAAACAAGCTTTTAATGTTTAGCGTGTTCACTGATTTTGATTTATTTGATTAATTTATTTCTTAACTAGTTT
>NW_018130115.1:0-2260 GCF_001952655.1 Monopterus albus
TATCTTATTTACACGACAGCATGTCATCTCTACATAGTTGCACATTTACAGTTCTCCTATACTCTCTGTATCGTGCATGGCGTTCCGCCCTGATGCGCACACACACACACAGACACATGCGTGCACACACAGGTGAGTACACTCCCACCAGCAGACAGAGAGCGTGCGTCGGAAAAAAAGTCACATGTGTCCGTCTGTCCCCTACCCATGAATTTGACTGGTTGGCAGAGGCAAAGAACCATGAAGAGGTAATTCTAGTTATTTAAAAAATGGTGCCCCTGCGGAAATCAGGATCTCACATCTGACTGGAAAAATGCTTCTCATTTTAACAAGAGTCATGCAACTCTATTTACAGTCTTATTACAGATAAAGCCTTCTTACCTAGATAATGTTGGAAAGAATATACTTCTGACTAGGCATGTACAGTAGCTTCTTAATAGAATTTGTGCCCCCTTGATCAAATGGAACTTTAAATAGTAACTTTCCACCAAACTGAACAGCAGTGTTTCACATTGAATTATACCAAGCATGATGGGGCGCCTTATGGCACCTGATAATGTCTTTGCCTTTTCAACAGTGCAAAACAACTGTGGAGGATCTCCAGCACAAGTTGACAAAGCTAAGGATTGTGACTGAGGGTCTGGAGCATGTGCATCAGGGCACCACCATTGGCAGTTTGGCAGGAGGTGTGATTGGAGCGATGGGGGGATTACATCTGTAGTAGTTCTTGTACTGGCCCCATTCACTTTTGGAACCTCTCTTATTGTAACTGGAGTTGGTGTGGGTGTGAGTACACTTGGTGGTGTCACTGCTGGTGCCTCGAATATCACAAAAATGGTGAACCAGTCCTCTGATCGCAAAGCTGTTCGAAGCAGCATTAAAGAGTTTAAAGAGAAAATTAATGCAGTAGTCACCTGGCTCCAGGAGATCTGCAACAGCTTACAGGCAATCAGAGACAGATTTCAGACAGCTGATGTACCTGACAATATGGATATCAGTTTCAGTGAAGAGCAACTGGCACGGCTTGGCTTCAGGGTAGGGAGGGGCCTAGGTGTGATTCCTGAACTGATTCGACTAGTTCAAGTAGTTAACATTGGCAAGATCGCAGCACAGGCAAGCAGAGTGGTACGTGTGTCAGAGGCAGTCACAGGTGTGCTTTCAGGTTTATTTGTAGCAGTAGACCTCTTCTTCATTGCCATGGATGCTAAAGAGATACACCACATTAGACAGGCAAAGGCAGCAGAGGAGAGAACTACTTCTCAGCCAGGGTCTGAGACTGAAACTGAAGATTCTGTGTCCACCTTTGACAAGGCTGTACTAGTGGTCAAAGAGTCTGGCAGTGATGAAGCAGATGCATCAGAGGAACAGAACCAGCCTTCCTCAGAAACCACTCAAACCAAATCTGAGCTCATGAAATTTGTCAAGTCAGTCAGGGAGGCAGCAGACAACTTGCAGGGAGTCCTGGATGAGCTCGGAAGCATCATCTCATCTATCACTTCATTTGGGGATGAGAGTCAGTTAGAATAACAAGTCACCATGCAGTGCATAATTCATTTCACATTATTCTGTTGTGCAAGTGCAGTAATACAAAAAAATGAATGTTTTTTTTTTTATATGCCGTGCAACAGCATTTTAAAAACATCGTCTGATTTCAGATCTTGATAATAAAGTGGGAATATTTTGGATTTCCAAGTAAAAATATTTCATTAATGAAATCAATTAAACATACGTACAATAAGTGTATTCAGTGCCAGTAGCAATGGATAATATAATAAAATACAAGTGACAAATTTGCAATTAAGTTAATTCACATCTATCACCAGGCTCGATAACCTTAAACTAACTTTCCTGACTACTAACAAAGGATGAAAGAAAATGTTGAATGCTTATTGCGGGAGTAAACAGTGTATTGCTGTTTGTATTGCTAGTAATCTGAAAACGCAGTTTTTTTTATTTGTATTTTTTCATTATTTTCTACATTAATGAAATATAATGTGAAAGTCCCTATATGTAGGATTTGAAAATGTATCCCTCAGCAAAATCTGTACTGGTGGTACTGACACAATTCAATTAACATGGCTACATCCAAAGAATTAACCTTAGCTGATAAATCAAAAACAATCATGAGCTTTTATGTCTTTATTTAACACACCCATTAAACCTACAAACTGATGGTAGAAAAAGTAATGGCAGCAGTTTTAATAACTGGTTGAACCACGTTTGGCAGCAGTAATGTTAGAATAGGATTTCAGGAGTTGCA
>NW_018130116.1:0-2257 GCF_001952655.1 Monopterus albus
GAACACAGTTATATTTCTGGATCAATATTGAACAAGGCTAACTACTCATTTGTTATTATTATTTATTATTAATCTTTTCAAATGACATGACACCTTTAAACATATAGTTGCTAAGTGTGTTTAGGGCTTACCTCTCAGTTAATTGTTTCCACACTCCTTTTTTCAAAAACTGGATCTATCAATGATCTCTGAGCTTGTTTGTCATTATTGCATCCCAAATTTATTGAATATGCAGCAAGTTTTTCAAATATAGACAATATTATTTTGTAGTCAAGTGGTTTTAGTAATAAATATAAATAGCCATGACAGTAACCTACGCAATAAAATCTTCCCTTTACTGGTTAGAGCTCTCGTCAATTCTTTTTTTTTTTTTTTTTTTAATTTTTTTTAAACTTGTCAACGATACAGGACATAAGTACTAGCAATGACAACATCAGATTGATAAAATGTTAGAATAGGATATATGAATACAATGGGAATACAAATAAAAAAGTTTAAAATTATATGTTTTATAAAATATTTTATTTGAGTAACTTGAGTGTTTCATCTATCTACACACCTGGTGCATTTTAGTTGTACAATCTTGTACTTTTAATTTCCTTGGTTGAATTTAACAGAGGCTGCTCCAAATAAAAGAGAGGTGGTTCAATAAATGTTTAATACATCTTTTATTTTAACTGAGGCCTAAACTCAAATTTACTGAGTGTTTACAAGTTCCAATTACATTCAACTTGTCATCTGTTTTAATGGGCTGGTATCAGAAGTTACTTTTTTTTGCTACTGACAGAACACATCTTTATCACCAGGCAGTGAAAACTGCCAGGTACTGAAAGCTGACATCAAATATGTGGTCAAACTCATAATCTTGATGACTTCTCTGATCATGGTTTCTGCTATTAAGTCAAAATTCTACCAATTTTATTCTTTAATAAGACTAAACATTACTTGCAGTCATTAAAAAAGTATTGTGTTGGTATTTGTCAGCAAAAGTAAGCTCTCCTCTCACTGTTATTTCCAAAACTTTACCAAGCCATCCTCTACATAAAAAAAGCACTCAAATTGTTTCCAAAATTAATCATTTTAAACAAAACTGAACAGTATCTAACAAACCTTTCACTGCAAATTACTGGGGCAACTAATGTATGAAATATACTTGAATATGCTTAAACGTGTCAACAAGCATAACCAGTGTCAAAGGGCATTAAATGACCTTTTTAAGCTTTGTTCTTTAGGAGATGTTATTCGATTCTTAATATAGAACTTTATGGCCAACCATTTTCTGTTTCTGAGTGCTACTTTTTCAAGTTCAAGGTACTTATCGCAGTTGTGCTTCCCTGGAACACGACAAGTAATGAAGGGCATCCTGTGCTTCTCCACAGCAAGGATCTCCTCTTTCTCCCACATCCTTCTCTTGAATGGTTGCCAACCTGTATAACAATTGACACAAATTAATATTTGTTTCTCAATTGAGAAAAAAAGTCAACATATTTTAAATCTTCAAAATATGCAACAAAGGATGAGAGAAAATGGATTTTAAGTGGAGACCACAGAGCAGGCAATCTTTAAAGTGCATGCATTAAAAAAATGAGTTTGAAATCAAATAGATAAAATTCATTTTGTCCAAAATTTTAATTTATAAATAAAATTAAAATCCTTTACCTTGTTCTACTTTTGGTGCTTTATGACCTGCTGTGGTCCTGTATCACTATGGTTCACATCTGACACTGTTGTTGCGACTCTCTGAAAACATAATAATAATAATACCATAGTAAATTTGAAATGGCTCCCTCAGATCACATTTTTCCACCTTATATAATTGCATTCCTCCCAAATTTCTAAAAAGGCCCTATTTTATCCCTCTATTTATATGCTACCATATGACTTTTCATTTTTATGCTTATGACACTCTTTATCAAACATGACAATTTCAGCAAACTATTTCCACCTAAGGGACTGCATGGACTCTATGAAAAGCTCAATGTCTCAAAACATTGTCTTGTTAAATGAGAATAAAACAGAAGTACTTTTATTTGCTGTGAGAGTGCTTAAAAATTCAGCTGGAGTTTCTGAGACTACAGTGTAAAATGGTACTCTTAGAATTTAGGCATCACAACTGGCTCTTCTCTGAATTTATTGGCCAACATTAAGAACCTTCCATCCATCCATTTTCCTCCGCTTATCCAGAACTGGGTCGCGGAACCTTGAATAATTTGATGGAGACGCAAACGGAGCAGGCAAGGAGGACTTCATGCTAGGC
>NW_018130117.1:0-2256 GCF_001952655.1 Monopterus albus
ACACAGTCTGCCATTAGGTAACCTCACTGGCCTTCAGCATCTATTTGTCCTTTAGAGTGTTTAACTGCTTTGTGGTTGAGATACAAGCCCCAGACAACCTTAGTTTCCAATGTACATTGTTAATTGGTGTCTCCACAAATTATATAAAGGATTTTGGTGGAATCAACTAAATATGTCAGGTTTGTTCATTTCAGGTTAATTCAATGTATAATGTTTTGTTTTTTCAAGACCACTTTAGAACTTACTAACATGAGTTATTGCAACTTGGGGTCATTAGATTTAAATCATGAGTTAAATTAATGCACTGTTGAGAGTTCACTCAGTTCGTTAAATTAAGCTTTTAAAGAAACAACACTAACAAACTTCCCAGCATGCATTGTTTGTTAAGTCAAAACTCTACAACAGAGAGTCTTCTTTTTGTGGTTTGAAAAAAACAGACATGAAAAAAACCTACTCCCTTACATTTATAATTAAATAAAGTCAGTGATGACAGCCTCGGATGATGTCTTTGTCCTGATTTTGGCACAAAATGGCTTCAGCAGCTGTAGTTATGGTTCTTCATGTGAAATAACAGTTCAACTTATGTTCGGTTAACGCAAACTATTAAGGCAACAGTGGAACTGTACATTTCTAAGCTCAACAAACTTATTATGATTTACAGTCCACCATGTCACATATTGGTGACACTTGATGGTTCACTCATTTCAATCACTTCAAAGCCCCGGTTGTCATATCCATCTCTGGAGTGGTGATGATGACCGCTGATGTTATAGAAACAGCTGGCACAGTGTGCAGTGGACACAGGCACAACCTTGGAGAAGTTGGTAAAATCTACTTTGTACTTGCCTTCCTTGCTTTTGGCGATGATGGGCAAGAAATCATAGCCCCACATGATCTCCCGAGGAGTAAAAGAGGTACGCACTTGGCAGGATGAACTGGTGGATTCAGCTGTACTGTCTAGGAAGACGACCAGCTCAAACTCTTGATTCTGGAGTGTGTCCACTGCCATCTCAAAAAAAGGGCTGCTCTTGTTGATGACGTGGTAGATTGTAAGAGGACATATGAAGAAGAGGTTGTCTTTCCCAGACTCCACCATGAAGTCAATGTTCACTTGGTCTATGATGATTGCCTCCCCATCTGGTGCATTTGTCATTCTCAGCAGCTTGCCATAGATCTGGCTTCCTACCATCAGGGACTTGCGCAGGTTGGCCACTCTCACTGACAGGCAAAGAGAACCATTTTTGGGACTGATGACAGCCATCTTGCTAAATTTGATGGTCTTTCCCCTGCGTTTAGGTAAAGAGATTTTGGCAATGATGACTCCAGTTAGGAAGCTGTGGAGAAGAAATCCAAAGGGTACCTGAATGATCATAAGGGTCACAGCACCTGGGCAGTAAGGGTTGGGTGCCCGCAGACCATACCCAAGAGATGTCTGGGTTTCAAGGGAAAAGAGGAATGCTGAAGTGAGTCCGAAAACATTGACCACACATGGGATGTGGTCTGCTGGGGGGTTTTGCCATACAAGGTCTCCATTGGTGTGAGCAACCCAGTACCACAGCAAGGCAAAGAAAAACCAGCTGAGGGTGAAAGAGGCGAAGACGGTTAACAGAACAACACGCCACTGGCTTTCTGTAACTGTGGTCCAGAAGTCAGCCATGAAGGCAAAGTGTTTGCTGTACTTGATGTTTCCATATTCAGTGTTGCAGTTACCCCCTTTGGACACTAGTCTGGTCTCGTGGTTTCCTCGCCCTCCCAAGCAGTCCTGGATTTTCCTCTTCAAAAATCCACACATGATCTACAAGTGTGAGACCTACAGGACAATAACACAGAAAGAAAACATATAGATAGCATACAAGTACATAGAAAACCAGTCAACAAGCAGTCCACTTTCTGGATGAAACAATCCCCAGTTGTGGTGATGAACATGGAAATGGGTATTACAAAATCAACATGATACACTGCTTATGAAAAGCAATAACAATCTGTTCATACAGTAGCTGATTTGACATTTGACCTGGAGCCCCAGTGCTTTGGCAGCCCCACTGACAGCAACAGCAAAATATCTTTATAAATATGAGCAACAAAGATTTGTGAGAAAACAAATTTGAGTCAACAAATGCTGATAATAAATATCCTTGCATCACAGTCCCCATCATTTAACCAGCAGGCAACCACAGGCCCTCTCAAACCGTCAACCACTACATATTGCAACTCACTACGGCCAAACAGTAAAATGACAAGATGACACTGCATGCA
>NW_018130118.1:0-2255 GCF_001952655.1 Monopterus albus
ACATTTCCTGGGTTTCTGAAATGTTTTGCCATCAGGTCCCAGCAGTCTGTCCTTCAGGAGTCACACCTGTGGAGAGCTGAGACCAGACCATGTGGGAGAAAGAGTCACTCTGTGTGGCTGGGTCCAGTACCTCAGGTATTACTTTGTTACTGCTCTCTTACAATGGTGCTAACAATTACACATGAAATATCAAAATATGTATTTGAAGCTGTGTTAGACATTGCATTTAACCAGTTCTAGTGGGAGTTAACAGTGTAGCAAGACAAAGTGTTTACAGCTTTGTTTTGACAATAGGTACAGTGGTACTCTGAGCTAAATGCTGACATCACCATGCTAATGTTTACAATGACACTACTATGCAAGCATACTAACCTATTCAAGTCAGCTCTAAACACAAAGCACAGCAGAGGCTGATGGGAATGTATTGGACAAATTATAATTTTGACCTGGTGATGGCATTAGATAAAAAAATGAGACCTATTGCCATAGTTACTGTAATTCATTCTGATGAATATCTGTGATGTCGTTCATGGTTGGTTAGAAAAGCCATCAGAGGGTATACACAAAACATGCAAAGTCCTTATCCAGTAGTTGTCAAGAAATTTAATTCAGTACCACAAATGTCGACCTCGTGGTCAGAGGATCACCAGTCAGCGCGATGAGGATGTTTAGTTGCCGTTTACACAGGAGCGTGGCTCAAGCAGAGTGGACTGTTGGATTCCCATGGGGCCTCATACAAACTTGTGTAAACTGTGTGTTTCTGCCTCCAACAGACATGACCTCTTTGTCATCCTGCGAGATTTCAGCGGATTGACACAAATTTTATTTCCTCAGGAAGAAGTAAGGATGAAAATAATGAAATGTCAGAATACAGTTATTATTAATGATGGTTAATAATAAAGACATCAATAATAATATGCAGTGCTTTTGATTATAATGTAAATGTAACTTTTCAACACAGAAAAGGGGGAATTTAATAAAGTAAAACCAGTAAAACTAAAATAAAGGAATTCTATAAATCACAGCTTTTTTTTTCTTCTTTTTTTCAGTCTGCAAGTCATTTGAAAGCAGTACTGTGTGATCTCACAGTTGAGTCTGTTATCAAGGTTACAGGAACAGTCCGACAACGACCAGCAGGACAGGAGAACAAGGTGTGTGTATGTTTGTGTATAACATTAGACTGACTGGCTGTCTGAAGGAGATGCACTTATTCATATGAGGACATTCAGCTTTGCTAAGTCACAGAGGAGCTTTTGTATGGAAACTACAGGGAATGTGACTGTCTAGTATCAGAATTTTGGTACAGTATAATGCACTATGTCTATTTGGAAGATAATCATGGAACATATTTTTCCTATGATTTGTAAATGCATTGATGGCCTTTAATCTGCCATGGACACTGGACCTCGTGATACGTTTGGGGAATTTAAGTCACACTGGACTCAGTTTTGACTCTGAGAAGTGATCATAAACATGTTCGTAGTATTCTGAGACCCATCCTCTAACCTTTGGTAGTTAGCAGAGCAGTATCGTTTAGAGCGCTCTTTCTTGTCATTCTGTTATGTCCCCACAAACAGGGGATGCCTACAGGAGAAATCGAAGTCCTTGCTGAGAATGTGGATGTTTTCAATGTCTGCCACAAGTTGCCTTTTGAGATTAAAGACTTTGTCAAAGTAAGAGGCTAATGTTACATGCACTCTCTTGCAGATGCTCCAAGTAATATGATTTATTTTATTAATAATCTTGGTCAAGTGTGTTTTTCTTTCTTCTGTGTTTGATAGAAATCGGAGTCTCTGAGGATGCAGTACCGCTACCTGGACCTGAGGTCCTGTGAGATGCAGAAGAACCTGCGGCTGAGATCTCAACTGGTGATGAAGATGAGAGAATACCTCTGTAATATACACGGTATGGAGAGTGAGATTCTTTTTCTCTTGTTCCTTTGTAATGGCTGACTGGAGCATGCCCTAATTTTAGTAGTATTTGTTTTTTCTGATTTGAAGGTTTTGTTGATGTGGAAACTCCAACTTTGTTCAAAAGAACACCAGGGGTAAGAAGAACCTGTTCTGTAACATACTGCGGAATCCAAGTCACACTTAAATTTTGCAATAGAAACAAAGAAAATGGAAGAATTTAGCTTTAAGGCTTTGACATCAATTTAAAAATCATCCTTCCTGCCTATTGTATTATTTCTTTAAAACCTAAATAATCTAGTCTGTCAGATGTTGACCAGGCCACCATTAGTTTAGCTGTTTTAG
>NW_018130119.1:0-2251 GCF_001952655.1 Monopterus albus
ATCATTCACATCTGACACCTGAACACTCAGTGTTTTGAACGTGGAAAGCGCGGGCTGTCCACAGTCTGTAGCTGTTATTGAAATGTCATAATGTGACACAGTTTCTCTGTCCAGCGTTTCAGTTGTCACTAGTGAATACATGTTTTCCTTAAATGATGGTTTTAATTCAAATGGCACGTTTTCTGTCAGACTGCATATGACTTTACCATTCAGGCCAGAATCCATGTCTGTAACACTGATAAGAGAAATCACAGTTCCTTGTTTTGAATCCTCTGGGACCATGCTAGATAGTGATGTCACCTCTATCTCTGGCTTATTGTCATTGACATCTTGTATTTTTATTATGACTCTACAATCAGTTGTCATCGGCGGCTGACCTTTATCAGAAGCTTGGATGTCTAACTTGAAAACATCAGCTGTCTCATAGTCAATTTGTCCATTAACTCGAATTTCTCCAACATTTTTGTCCAGACTGAATAATTGTAACACCTTAGAATTAATGTCACCACCGAAGCTATACTCGATCTCCCCGTTAATTCCCTCGTCGAGATCCGTTGCTTGGAGTTTTGTTACAATCGTACCTAATGCAGAGTTTTCCTCTAATGCAACAGAATAAACCTCTTTAGAAAACACGGGTCTGTTATCGTTGTTATCAAGAACCTTTATTGTAAGATTAAGATTAGCTGATTTTGACGGTGTCCCTCCATCCAAAGCGGTCAAAATTAAGCTGTGGTTTGTTTTTTGTTCTCTGTCCAAGTGTCTCTGCAATACTAAGAAAGGAATTTTGTCTTCTCCTCTGTCTCGAATTTCAAGATTAAAATGATCGTTTTGACTAAGTTTATAGCGCTGGACTGAATTTATTCCAACATCTGGATCTCGTGCGCCTGGTAACTGAAATCGTGCTCCTGGCATCGTTGTTTCTGCTATTTCTATTAGCTTTTCCTTTTCAGCAAAACTCGGAATATGGTCGTTAGTATCCATTATTTCCACTGTGACATAATGGATTTCAAGTGGATTTTCAGCAACGATTTTCAGATCCATTAAGCAAGCGCCATTTATATCGCACAGCTGTTCTCGGTCCAGAGTCTTATGAACATACAAAGCCCCATTGTTCGGGTTTACCTCAAAAAGGGCCACGTGAGCTCCGGGCACAATCCGAAATCGCCTGTTAATCAATGTGCTGACATCGAGACCCAAATCCTTGGCAATATTTCCAATAATAGTTCCCACTTTAACTTCCTCTGGGGTCGAGTATTTTATCTGAGCAAAAATCAGCTCGCCAAAGCAAAACAACAGAGAGAAAAGCAGAGGATGCGACAACGACACCATTCTTCCTCTTTGTCCTGTGTCTCCTTTGGCGCAATCAATTTAAAATCACATCCACAAATGTATTCCACTTAATGCACCCGCAACTGTACTGACATTATATCTGGATTTCGCAGTAGCATACTAGTGTTGGAAAGGCGCAGATCAAAACCCGAAACGATGCCATTCTTTGTGGTCTAGCTGGGAAAATGCTGGTTTCTAAAGGGGCAGAGTTTATTTTGCTTGAAGCCTCACCAAGCTTCTACTGTTACACTGACACCCAGTGGACCATTCAGTGCTTAAAAATAAAAAGAAAATGAGATTCCACCCGGCAGAGACCTCTCCCATGTGAAGTTCTGTGACACATAATGCTCCACAATTAATTCAGTTGTAAAGCCGTTGTCCGTATGGGTAGCCATACAAAACCGAAATGAAACAATGAAACAGTTTATAGTTTACCTAACGACCACTAAAGTATTTGAATTGCTGCCCGGAGCTATGATAGAGCCTGATATACTTTAGAAAAACGTTCACCAGCATGGACAGCGTCAACACCGTGGCGTTTCTCCTCTTTTAACATAGTATGGTTTCAAGTGTCGACAAAATAAAACGTCTAGCCCAAATTTTAAAAAAGTGACTTAGAAGTCATTATGGCTAGACTTCTGACAGTATGATGCAGAACGGTACAAAATATGGAATGTTGGGGAGAGTGATGGACTATATAACCCAGAGACATTAACAGTTTCGAGAAATAGAAAACACTGCTAAGACGTTGGTCTGTGCTGCACAACAATGACATATATTTCCCAAATATAAGCTATTTTGGACCAAATAGTTTACCTCACAAGTTTTATGGGAGTTATAAGTAAGTCAAAATAGGTTTCTATATAAATCTGACGTGTTAAGATTGTGAACTGTGCTTACCTCCTCAGATATCCTCCTCCTG
>NW_018130120.1:0-2250 GCF_001952655.1 Monopterus albus
AATACATTGTCACTTAAGTTTGAAGATGAAACACATCATGGCTGCAAGCCAAGGAACATCTTCTAGTGCCGAGATGCAGTTTTCCTTCTAGAAAGTGTAGCAACGTTGAGTCTACTACACTAACTTGCCAACACAATTTTAGAAACAAATATCACTGTTGGCCCAGACAAACTCCAACAGGATATTAGGGGGACAACATAGGAAGCAGTAACCAAATAGTACTTATAGGTTTATTGTAAGATTTGCATTTTTGCATATATTTTATACTTTTTTATTCTTTCTCTTAAATGTTGTTTTTAGAATGAAGAATGTTGAGTACAATGGTGTATTTATGCAGCCAGTTATCAGTTTTATGCTGATATTGTAGCTTTGCTAATTTGAGCTAACAAAGCCCACAATTTGGTGGAAATTATGAATTATCTCATTGTTAGTAAGGACAACACAGAAATGAATATCTGTAGAAGTGGCATTCAGTTTGAAGACAAAACACACGCCCCTTACAAAATACAAGCAGTGCTACACCAGCTAAGCCTGTTCTATCATGTCATGCAGGATTTGCGGAGCAATGAGATGGGTCACAGGAGACGTGAGCAAGCAGTGGGAGTAGAGCATTCGGAAATAAACTGAATGTAACTCACGAACCATTCGCAAAAGCCGTCTCAATTTAAACAGTGCGGTGTAGAAGTTCACTTTTTCTTCAGCCGTATAACATATTTTATGTTTAGGGTAGTGCTGTGGAGCCAGAAAGTGTTCACTTTAACAAAAATATGTAATAAATAATCAGATGAATAAGCTGAGTTAATTGTATAAATTAGCCAATAAATTGTAAAGGAATATTTCCTTTCATTTTAACTTCATTACTATTTATTTCATTATTTCCTCACTATATACGTAGGATTGCTTTGACATTGTTGTTGCTCTGGCTAACAAGAGCTCGCTGGCTAACTACAGCAGCTGTTGATGATCCTGCTTGCTGAAAAAGAAAGGAGTGTGTGATTGGCTGAATTGTGATGCTCTGTGATGAAAAGTGTCACTGGGGAAAAATACAGAAATAAAAACAAACTTCTGAAAAGCACCTTAAATAAATAGCAATACAAATGATACAAATGTTTTAATAATTAATGTATTTTACACATTATATACATAAGATTATTCATTTGAATATCTATCAGTACTGCACATTTTGTGCTCTATATTAATGTAGATAAAAATCTACATAGGCTTCATAAATATTAAACATATTATTGGAGAGAAATTGCAAAACAGAGAGTAATAAACACCTGAATTGTTCAATTTAAATAAATGCAATTTCTTTCTCAAATTACCCCCCTCATGTTAGCTACAATTGTGTGAGTAGATGCAATGGGTGCAGTCTCTAAAAATACATTCACCATTTTTGTACCAAACTCAGTATTTTTTTTACTTACATTGAATCTTTTATTTTAACACCACCTTTAGCTTGACTTCCAATATTAAAATATTTAGGACAGCGAACTTCAGAGCAGTCTCTTGCATTTGGCCTCTCAGCACTCAGAGATATCCACTGGACGCTTGTGTTTTAGTTCCCAGCTATGGATTTTCCTTTTTTTCTCTTCTCTGCACTTGTAGTTCAGATAGCACCACTAAGTATCTGGGGTTCACTTGCTTTCTGCAAAGACAGTTAGATCAGGCCAGAGGTCTCGCTGCAGCTTGCCACCTCACATTGGCAATGCTGGCTTCATCCAGAAAGCGACAGGACAAGAGGATTTAGTACAGAGCCACGATGCACCTCTCCTGAGGGGATTATTGGAGCAGTGCTGCTGGAAATGGACCCCCACCACATCTACAGCCAGGGCTGCCCAGTCAGCACACATTTACAATACATGCTCACAAACACATGTGAAAACACACAGTGTATACACATGCGCACAGACAAAAAAGCAAGGCAACTTTTTTCATCTTTCGCATTGACACAACTCTGCTGATAACTTGACCAGTCACCCATACTCTCTCACTGCATGAGGTTGTTCTTATGCTTCATATACACTACATACTCTATTGTATTCTTCCCTGACTGTCCTGTTAAATCAGGCATTCTCCCT
Organism: Monopterus albus; assembly: GCF_001952655.1. Classification (NCBI taxonomy): domain Eukaryota; kingdom Metazoa; phylum Chordata; class Actinopteri; order Synbranchiformes; family Synbranchidae; genus Monopterus; species Monopterus albus. The sequence goes on from NW_018130120.1 coordinate 2,082, forward strand.
TTATCTGTTCCCTCATCTCAATTTCCAAACTATTGCACACCATCATAACCACTTCACGCTCTCTGACTAGAAGAATACAGTCCTTTAACGATCTAATGCAATCCCATACAACCACTATGCCTGGAATGCATAATACAGACTGTTGACTCTGTGTGTGTGTGTGTGTGTG
>NW_018130121.1:0-2249 GCF_001952655.1 Monopterus albus
GTCCTGAACCACCACAATATAAACAAAGATTTTGTTTAAACCTGTGCTCCTGTTCCTCCAGGGTTAGTCTGAATCCCCCGAGCTGCATAGGCTCCGGAGGGTCCGATGAGGTGCCAGCACTAGTGTACGATGATCCCCGGTGGCGTTCAGACTGGCACTCCCGGTGTCTCCCGTTGAGTTGGGTGACCAGGTCCATCAGCAGTCGCAGTCCCCTTGGACGATCGTGGGCTGTCAGTGCATCCTTTAGCCAGTCAGATAACCTGTGGTAGAAAGTGTCAACCAGAGTTGGTTTGTTGCAGTCACTGGCTGCAGTTGTGGTCTGCAAGTCTATAATATGGTTCACTGCTGTCCTGTAACCCTGTGACAACTTCATCAGTGATGGAGGAATGGTGGCATCATAGCAGGAAGGATCAAACACCCGGGTGAGTTCAGTTCCAAAAGCAGTAAAGGTAAGGCAACAGTCGGTTCTAGCTGTCCATTCCGCCATGCCCTATTTCCTAGCCCTGCCAGATAGTAGCGATAAAGCGTAGGCTATCTTTGCTCGCTCAGTGGGAAATGCTGATGGCTGCATCTCGAACACAATCTCACATCGTGTGAGAAATGCCTGGCTCTCTCCTACCTCACCTCCATAGCACTCTGGTGGGGAAAGCTTAGGCCCCTGTGTAACACGTGATGGAGAAGCATAAGCTCCAGTGGCGGTGCTGCCTGTCTCCTCGTGATTCAGAGAGTGTGTCAGGGAGGGGTGTGACGCTCCCGTGAAGGTGGAGTGAACCCAATTAAAGAGCCAGTCAGCTGAGGCAGCAGAACAGGTTTTAATGTCTTTCTGTGATTTAAACAGAATCACACACAGTCTTGAGGGATCAGGCAGAAGAGTGGTACTTAATATGGTCCAAGGTCGAAGTCTCCGGCAGGGCAGCAGGGAAGGCAAGGCAGAATCACAGGTTAGTAGAGCAGGCAGGAAGTCGATTTCAGGTTGGCAGTCAGGCAAGAAGGAGCAGGCTGGATCACAGGTCGTTAGAGCAGGCAAGGGTTTGGTACCAGAAAAGCAGTAACAGGGAAATAATGCTGGAGAGTCTAGATGAGGCATAGAACAGTCTTGCAGCACCTCACAGTGTGAGGAGCTGCTATATGCTGTGGTGAACAGGTGTGGGTGATTAGTGGCAGGTGAAACCAATGTACATAATGAGATGAAGTTACCGGGGTTTTGGATGAGCTGGTGACAGGAAGTGGCAACAGAATAAGAGCAGGACACCGGAAGCGGACGGGGACGGATCATGACATAGTGCAGTTCGGTCCAAATCTGGCCCAGGGCAGCCTCCTGGATGGTTAGGGCTTGTTCCATGCGGACCCGCCCGTCTTGGTCCTGCTCGCTGGCTGAGTTCATATTGGCCAGATTGTACTGTCAGATTTGGCGAGTGAAGCTGCCAAATACTGTCTGCAGTGAACTCAATTATAATGCCAGATGAACAAAGGTAAAGTATAGTCTCTTTACTTGCAACAACAAAACAAATAGTACAAAAGTCCAGAATCATAATCGGGTCTATAATACAGTCCAAGGTCAGTGCCAGCAAACACATACAGCCGAGGGAACCACAACAGAGAGGTCAGAAAGGGAATATCTTAGGGTCGGTACGCAACAGTCGTGGCTAGAATGTGATACAGACTAAATTAATTCAGACAAATCATCCCAATTTAAGTAATAATTTAATATTACAATTATTCTGAACAGTAGTAGTTAAACAGGTAATCTGGCAGTTAGGAAACAGAGAACAGAATCACTCCTCCTGCAATGGAATAGATACAGTATTAAATAAGAAGACTGTCACAGAGTCAGAGTGCCAGTCAGTCATTGTTGGTCACGAGGTATGAGGTACCGTCAGGGGTCCAGTCAGTCAAAGCCTGTCTTGGTCGGGGGTCCAGTCAGTCCTGAGTTTGTTCCCCCTATCCCCCGGCCGGGTCTATGGTACACTTTCATGGTAGCATTCTCATCTTCTCTTCTTCTCCCCCTAACCCAGCTATCCTAGCCTTTATCTGCTAGCAGTTACACAGCCTTCTACAGCCTGAGCCAGAGACACAGTCTCATGCCAGCTCCACAACCCTTCTTCCGAGCATTGTCTAAGATGGCCAGTAGCTACATGAACTTCTAGGTTGCATTGACCTAGCGCACATTTCCTTTTTCTAAACCTGAACAGAGCACGCAAACAGTTCACATAAGGCTGAAACTATGTACATTCCCCATCTAAGGAGGA
>NW_018130122.1:0-2247 GCF_001952655.1 Monopterus albus
CAGCCAATTGTTTTGTTTGGGATGAGTGAAAAAAATTCAGTCCTGCTGCTGCCACAGATGACATCTTTTTCTTTATGTTGGCCGTGCCTTTAATGTATTCATTGCCATCTGGATGAAAAGAGAATTTCAAGGTTTGTAACAAAACAAAATGCTTCTGAAAAGAATGGCCAACCCTACCTTTAACACCTTTGCACTTAAAATAATTTAGACATCATATGACAAGTATTAATAATTAGAATCTACAGTGTCCCAGTGGGGGTGGTCTGATAGTATTCCATCTTGGCCATTAGTGTTGCTAGGGGTTTATCTGGACTAAAGCATAACTTAAGGGTTTACAGGGATTTATGCTTTCAGAATAGGAGTGTTGTCAGGTATCTGATTCTTCTCTCTCTACACTCCTTACTAAAGGCTGATAGATTGAATAGGTGTTTACTTCCTTTCATTTTTTAAACTGTCACCATGAATCAAAATAAAATTCCCACCCCATAGCACCATACCACTGAGCAAGAGAAGGTGATGGTGGTCACTTACAATGGCTTTAACAGATTCAGCTTACCTACAGTGGCTGAGGCTTCAGCTATGTTTTACTTTGCCCATAATTATTCCCAGTGGATTTACCAGAAGTTACTAATGATCAGATAAGTCTTTGTACATGGCTCTAGCATGAAGTCCTGTCTTTTCTTTGTGCTCCCAGGGTCATACCAAAGGAGGGTGGGGGGTTGGTGTCTTGTCTAGGGTGTGCAATCCAATCCTGCAGCCCTCCTGTCTGTCATCAACTGAGTATGATGAAACTGAGCTTTGTTTACAGTTAGCTGGTGGTTACTAGATTTACATCTGGGAAGACAAAATCTGAAAAGGAATTATGAGGTATGAAGTAGTTGTAAATGACTGAGTGTGTTAGAGTCATGCTGCATTTTAGAGGTAGGGCCACACTCTCGTGTAGCCGAACCACTGCTGAATAACATTTGACATATTCTATCTGCTGACAAACATTAAAACAGAATCCTTATATTTAACAAAACAGGCCTTTCCAAATAACCCAAAGAGACTTTTTCTGATCTGCTGCCTCTATGTTTATGGTTTGGTTAAGTTTACGATAGGGGTTGACAACATGTCACTTCTTATTTATAAGTAGCTTGGCTAATCGAATTCAGAGAATACCGGGTATCAGCACAATCACAGATACATGGAACAAACGTTAAACACCTGTTCATTAAATAAACCTGCTCCAGAAGCAATCCAATCAAATACAGGTACGTTCCACCCTCCTCCAATACCAAATTATTATTTGCTAATTATCTGTCAGTCAAATGACTTGCACTGATGTCAAGTTTGTTTACATCAATTATGCTATGCTGTGAATTTATCAACTCTTTTGGATAATGTTGGGTTAAGCGTTAATAGTCTTCACTTTAATGAACAAATAGAAACTCAACATGTACAAGAAACAGGAATTACATGGTCGTGGATTCAGTTAGTTACACTGCGATGTGCATCAGTCTGTTTTTTAGCCTATATTGTTTACATTTCATCACAGTAAGTACACCGAATCTGCTACTACCCCTTGCTGTTTGCTATTTGCTGTGGACATCTGAAATAATGAAATTCTCTGAAAGTGTAAGTCGGTAAATCTAAAATGTATATCATATCTGTGGACTTTGTTGTTTGTTTTACTAAGCAGGCATTGCATCTTGTGTTTCTATGCTACTTTAGCATCAGGTAAAAATTGTGAAATGCCTAATCAAACAATGTGGACATAATTCTTAGAGATACTGGGATGAATTTCTACCTATCATCACCCAGCATATCACTAAGGGGTTTCCTCTTTTTTTTCAAGTATTTGAGCATACTTTACAACTACTAAACTTCCTCAAAGAGGGAAAAGAGCTAATAAATCAGAAGCGACTGAGGATATGGAGGCAGAAGAAATGAATCACAGAGCGGCGCAAGTAAACGACATCGTGGATCATCAGAAACAGATGTACATTGTGCTGTTGAACCAACAGCAGGAAAGCTTCAAAGACTTTGTGCAACTAATTATGGAGACAAACAAGAGATTCAACGACTTGACCAGAGAAATACAGGAGATAAAAACGAGTTTGCAGTTTACCCAGCGAGAGGTGGATGTGATTAAGACTGCCATGGGTGAACAGAAAACGCAAACCGAGGAAGCGAAGGATGATGTCTACAGAACGTGTGAGAGTGTAATAACTGTAACGTACAAAATGGAGCATCTGCAAGCACAGT
>NW_018130123.1:0-2241 GCF_001952655.1 Monopterus albus
TATTGGCTGTACTGTTCAGATTTATCCAAATGACCTCAATCCAGTTCTTATTCTATTCAATGCTATTTTAAATTCTACCTTATTCTATTTGAGTTCCTAAATGCTATGGCACCCAATACTAAGCGAGAGAGAAAGGGTATTTCGATTTCGGTTTATGTCCTGCACGTCAGCATGTTAAAAGCATCACTGTAAGCCTTCTGACATTATCATTCAAGTCAAAGCACTGCTGTGCTAGCCTTGGGAAAAAATCACAAAACTATGATGTCTGGCATTAATGTGGCCTTCCACCCGACTGACACATCTGACCCTACATAGAGTGGCATTAGTCTCATGTGTCTGGGGATACTGCCTCCCTGCCAAAAGCTCTCAGAGACTGACCTACTTTCAAAAAGTCATTCAGGAAAGTCAGTCTGCAGAAACGGGATAATGATGTGAATAATTGTTCCAAGAGGTTTAAGAATCATACTGTAGATGCAGATTTTACACCACTGTTCTCAGACCCTTGCTGTCTACTCCCCGGGGGCAGTGTGGGGGTTACAGCATCTGATGACACAAGAGGTCATGTTTATGCAATTTAAGCTAGTTCACCATATGGCAGAGTGGAAAAGAGAGTAATCATAGTAAAGATGCCACAGTTGATGTAGATTTTATTTTTATTGAATACGAGTAGATATTATGTAACAACAAGTGTGCGCTGATCAGCTGGCCCCCATCTTCACACTTATCTTCAACAGGTCACTGGAACTGTGTGAAGTCCCCTCCTGCTTCAAACGCTCCACCACCATCATTCCAGTCCCCAAGAAAACCTCCATCAGTGGACTGAACAGGCCAGGCCTCTGTGACCCTATTCAAGATTAAACAGTATAGATAACACATGGATGGGCATTACGTTTTACTCTTATCAGTCTTCAGGGAGCAACAGACCATGTAATAAAATCCATCTGATGTAACAACAGGCTAGTGAGGTGTTGCGCTATTTCCAGGTGAAAGAAGACTTTATGACATCTAAATTGGTCAGTCCTATTCCCCCATGGAAACCCCAACAAAATTCATTAACGCTGTTATAAAACCTATAATGAAATGTTCCACTGTGAAATTCTAACACCTACATATGAAATTGTTTGAAGGATGTAGTTAGGGGTCAGCCCTAGACAGTAGGGAGGTGTTAAAAGCGGACGGGACTTATAGTCAGAAACATGACTTAATCAAGGGCCATAAATCACTCAACTTTGCTTCTCTGTTTGACACATTCTTACACTCTCTCAGATATTTTGTAGAGGATAGAATTAATTGTTTTTTTTTATAATGAACACTATAAAATAGGATCAAGATTAAGGACTAATGTATTAAAGTGAGTGTACATGTCATTTACTAACAGAAAAAAGTCTTTTGAACAGAACAATGGGTCCTTCCAAATGGTGAATATCATAAATAGGGATAATCAGGATAATCACCTTTATTGGCCAAGCATGTTACACACAAGGAATTTGTTTCCGGTACAGAATCAAGGCAGCCATCTGCGGCGCCAATTCAACCGATGGCTCTAACCATCGGGGGCAACTTGGGGGTTCAGTGTCTTGCCCAATGACACTTTGACATGTGGACTGCAGGCACCGTGATTTGAACCACCAACCCTCCAGTTAGGAGATGTCTGCTCTACCAACTGAACCACAGTCGCCCTGCCCCTTTTTTTTATTAAGTAAAAAGAGACATATGGAATTTATTACTAATTACAAATAAAAAACGGTGCAAAATAGTGCCAGTATCATATACATTTCCTTGAAGACAATTTAAAGTCCAATTCCACTTTAATGTTTTTCTCTAGCTCTAAGATTTCAAAGGATCATGATCAATGATACAATAAAACATCTTTCGCTCTTAACTGAACACATTATCCCAGTCACATAAAAAAAGCTGTGACATACTGTATGACTAACATCTGTTTATTAAATAAAAAAAAAAAACTACCCAGCATCCTTGAAGTGACTGAATGAGCAGGTGGAATTTGCTCTGTGCCTGGGAGACTGCGATGATACAGCTCTGGCTTTTGAATGTCTTCCATTCTCTGATGCAGTGTAACAAGTGACAATAAATAAAAGAGAAGCTCAAAGAAGCAGCTTCACTATGCCATCAGTTCAGAAGCACTGCAGTGACCTCATGAATAATACCAGGAAGAGATTGCCTGTGCCACTTCCTGTAGTGCAGTACAGGAAATACCGTAGTTGACCAATATCACCACAT
>NW_018130124.1:0-2235 GCF_001952655.1 Monopterus albus
TTATGAACTTCACATTGTAGGTGTAAGAAAAAAAAACATCAATTTTAGAATGAAGTGACCTCTTAACATGCATTAAATTCAGAGTGAAATGACCTTTGACATACACTAAATTCAGAATGAAGTGACTCTCTCAACATACATCAAGTTCAGGGTGAAGTAAGCACACTACAAACTAGAAACAAAGCACACTACAAACTAGAAACAAAGCACACTACAAACTAGAAACAAAGCACACTACAAACTAGAAACAAAGCACACTACAAACTAGAAACAAAGCACACTACAAACTAGAAACAAAGCACACTACAAACTAGAAACAAAGCACACTACAAACTAGAAACAAAGCACACTACAAACTAGAAACAAAGCACACTACAAACTAGAAACAAAGCACACTACAAACTAGAAACAAAGCACACTACAAACTAGAAACAAAGCACACTACAAACTAGAAACAAAGCACACTACAAACTAGAAACAAAGCACACTACAAACTAGAAACAAAGCACACTACAAACTAGAAACAAAGCACACTACAAACTAGAAACAAAGCACACTACAAACTAGAAACAAAGCACACTACAAACTAGAAACAAAGCACACTACAAACTAGAAACAAAGCACACTACAAACTAGAAACAAAGCACACTACAAACTAGAAACAAAGCACACTACAAACTAGAAACAAAGCACACTACAAACTAGAAACAAAGCACACTACAAACTAGAAACAAAGCACACTACAAACTAGAAACAAAGCACACTACAAACTAGAAACAAAGCACACTACAAACTAGAAACAAAGCACACTACAAACTAGAAACAAAGCACACTACAAACTAGAAACAAAGCACACTACAAACTAGAAACAAAGCACACTACAAACTAGAAACAAAGCACACTACAAACTAGAAACAAAGCACACTACAAACTAGAAACAAAGCACACTACAAACTAGAAACAAAGCACACTACAAACTAGAAACAAAGCACACTACAAACTAGAAACAAAGCACACTACAAACTAGAAACAAAGCACACTACAAACTAGAAACAAAGCACACTACAAACTAGAAACAAAGCACACTACAAACTAGAAACAAAGCACACTACAAACTAGAAACAAAGCACACTACAAACTAGGAACAAAGCACACTACAAACTAGGAACAACCAATAACCCTAATAACACACTACTACTAATGAACTAACTACTAACTACAAACTATTTAATGTACAACTACAAAAAACAACTAAAGCAAATCTGGTTTTTGAGATGGTTTAGAGATCCCAGAACAAAAATTTAAAAAAGAAACACAGATAGTGGCTTTAAGACAAACAGCCAAAATAAGACTCCTGTTTGGACAGACTTGAGATTAAATGGCAACAGAAAAAACAAACAAACAAACAAAAAAAACATTAACATTCCAAAATGTTCATTTTGACACAGGACAGACTTCACTGCGACGCATCCAGTCAGAAGCCAAATATGGAAACACATACAATAAATCCCTTCCAGGACAAACCTGGTGTTTCCACATTATTAACCGTTACAAATCCTTTTTGTTTGACCAATGTACAAATTTTCATTTGAGCCAATAAAGACTGAAGATGGTTTCAAAGCTAGTACGGTCGTTTTAGGACATTTCTGACTCTGCTCTTTAGGCCTAGCTTGGTGCTAGTAACACCTCCACTTTAATTTCCAATTGACAGGCTACATATATTTAATGTACAACTAATGTTTTTTCCTTTTCTTGTTTTTTTTTGGGGCGACTTGTTGGCAACTCTCTTTGCTGATCGGAGTGTCCATCTCGCAGCCTTAAATTTTGACCCCAGTGGGCTCAGGCACACCCTCAGGCTGGTCGAGGTCTTCCTCACCTTGGCTGGTGTCTGTGTAGTAAAAAAATTATTGAGTGCTTAGTACTTTCTCTCTTTCTCCGTTTAATAAATTTTTTTAAAACACATTTCTTACATGTGCTGGCCCTGGAGTCACGTCCTCTTCCTCTTCCCTCTGCTGCTGCGCCTCCTCTTCCTCTACCCTCTGCTGCTGTGCCTCCTCTTCCTCTTCCCTCTGCTGCTGCTCCTCCTCTCCACATTCCTGGTACGGGACCACGTCATATCTCTGCTGCTGCTGCTCCTCTAATCCTCCTCTTCCCTCTGCTTCTGCTTCTCCTCCTCCTCCTCCTCCTCCTCCTCGCAGGAGTCTCCAGATTCCTGGTACGGGACCACGTCATCGC
>NW_018130125.1:0-2233 GCF_001952655.1 Monopterus albus
TTTTTAGTTTAAGCATAAACTTGTATTATTTTTACTTGTATTTTGCTCTAGCATGTGGACGACCCACATACTAGATCAAAATGTCCAAATATACTATTTTTAAAGTTTAACACCAATTGATAATAAGAACAATATTAATCATTACAGTTAAAGCAGCTGCTGATCAAAACCACAAAATAAGGGAAGTCACAAACCACAACATCAGTTGTTGCTTGAATGATATCAATGTGTGTTTAAGCACTGTGATAATCTCCTTAGTTAGTTTTATTCAAATCCTATATTCTACTGCCACCTTCAGATCTTTGTAAAAATAAAATGGTGTAAATTTACCGTAGACCAAGTGTCAGCTTTAGTTGAGGTTTGGGTAAAGGTTGGGGTTATGCAAGTAGCAGTTATTGTTAAGATTAGTGTAAATCTACCAGAAATGAATTTAACTATGTAGGAACGTGGTAAGTGACCATGGATGTGTGTATTGTGGTGTGGGCTTGTGAAGACTTTAGCTTTGTGTTGTATATTTGATCCAAGCTGTTGTTCCTGTAAAAACTATTTTTAAGTTTTCATTTCACTCAGTTTGGTCTGGGAAGGCAACGGATGAATCAACATGATACAGACTTCATGTACAGAATAGTGATTTATAGTTTTCACTACTGAAAATAGAGATTAATCATTGGCATTGTTTGAAAAATAAAATAAATATTTTATTTCTGCTATAAACAATGCTGCCAAAAAAAAAACAACACACAAAACACTTTTTGTTATAAGCAGTTGTCTGCATTTTAATTAATTCTTTAAGCTACAGCTAAAGTCAGTAGAGGAAGTAGTTCTTGTATGACGCCTCTGTTACTGTCTCCCACTGTGTGACTCTGGCACAGTAATACACAGCAGTGTCCTCTGTCTTCAGACTGTTCATCTGTAGATAAACTTTACTGCTGGAGTCATGTCTGGAGATGGTGAATCTACCCTGGACTGACTGGGAGTAATGGATAGGAGAACTGCTGTGTGTATAAATGCAACCCACTCCAGTCCTTTTCCAGGAGCCTGTCTGATCCAGCTCATACGGTAACTGCTGAATGTGAATCCAGAGGCTGAACATGTCAGTGTGTGGGATTCTCCAGGCCTTTTAACCACTGATTCAGATTCTGTCAGCATCTGACCATCAATACCTGTCAAGATTAAAACAAAATAATCAGTTGGTAACTGTTTAAATTAAAGACAATTTAAAAATATGTGGGATTCAGTGAAACTCTTGACCTGCCCAGCAGATAGTTAACAGCAGCAGTCCTGTCCTATAGTCCATCATGTTCAACTGTGTCCACTGTTCTCTGTCGTCCTCTCTGCAGTCAGATAAGTAGAGGTGGAAGACATCTGAGTTTTGCATTGACTCCTCCTCACAGGGAGGAGCCAACTGGAGATTGGTGGATCAGTTAAAATTTGTGAATGAATATTAGTTGTAATGTTTTACAGTTCTTCTCAGTTGCATTTGTACATTTTTCAGATCAGAAATGAAATTATCTAAACTGACACTGAGATAAGAATTTACCATTTAGAATTAAACTAAGCATTTTGAGTCATTTCTTCTCATCTTTCAGCTGTTTAAGCATTTGATTTCAGGCATTTTCAGGACGATCTTTCAGCTTATCAGCATCCACACACATTTATGACAGGAAATGCATTTCTCTAGTTTTGAAACATAAAACATTAATGTAGACATCAGATAATAAATGACAGCAACTTAAATGTTTAATATATACTATAAACAGTAAAAAAACAAAACAAAAAAAAACATGCTATGATCCCAAATGATGAGTAGTGTGTTTTTGTACAGCTGCTCAACCAGCTCCAGTCACTGTGGGTGTCGTGCACAATAATAAACAGCAGAATCTTCAGTCTTCAGACTGTTCATCTGCAGATACAGCTGGTTTCTGTTGTTGTCTCTGGAGATGGTGAACCGGCCTTGGACTGACTGAGAGTAGTAAGTGCTGCCTCCACCACTGTGTATATAAGCAACCCACTCCAGTCCTTTTCCAGGAGCCTGTCTGTTCCAGGCCATTTCGTAGCTGCTGAGTGTCAATCCACATGTCAGTCTGTGGGATTCTCCAGGCCTTTTAACCACTGGTTCAGATTCTGTCAGAGTCTGACCATCAACACCTGTCAAGACAAACAACAAAATAGTCTCTTTCTGTAAATTAGCAAAGTATCAAGTATCAACTCGGGATTTTTCAACAGTTTCACC
>NW_018130126.1:0-2231 GCF_001952655.1 Monopterus albus
AGTTACTTTCCAGAACCAGATTAATACCAAAATTACTGTATATTCATAAGACTATTAATGAAATTCACAAGCCACCTGTGTTGGCATTTTAAGACATACTTCAGGGGGCTTGGTTTGAATAAAATGTATATCTGACTGACACCACTGCAGAAATGGATTACACTCCCTGTTAAGTGAACGTAAATTCACAGTCTGGGTTTTCACTCTGAATGTGTTCCACTCCTACAGATATGCTTGCTTGCTGTCATGGCCAACAAATGTAAAATGATTCAGAACTAGCCTTAGGACAAGATTTGGGGTATAGTACATTTTTCCAATGACAGGGAAGTAGAGAGAAGATATCCCTGAAGCCCAGACAAGACACGCTGTTCCACAACACTGTTGTTGGATTGTTAAGGACCCCTCAGCTGCAACCTGCTTTTCACACTCAACAGTCTTGGAGAGATACAGTTTCCACACCTCTTTCCTGGAGGGACAAATATTAAAAATGTGCACTTCCACCAACCCACATGACCTTTTCAACCTGCTGTTTGGGACACAGAGGTTGTCTTCTGTCAGATAAACACACAGACAAAAGTCAGAATATTCATCCAAATATTTCTTAGGGTTAGAAAGCTGTTACTCAAATATCATGGCTGTATTCTTCTGCCACTTGTAAGCTTCCCTACATCCAACATTGGCTTCTTTCACACCATATGACCCCAAATGCCAAGACCATATATTAGAGTAGGTAGCAAAGCATCTGCTCTCTGCCAGTAAATGTCAATCAGATATAAAACAGAATTCAGACTGAGGAAAAAATATAGATATCTGCTCACAAGCTTAACAGGATCCCACCTAAACTGAAGGTGATGTTTAAGGGCAGATTCTACATGATAATGTTTCTTTGTGGGATGTGTGCTGTACATGGCCAGCTCTTTTCCAACATTCAGCACAACTGCTTGATGAAGTGGTAAATATCTCTGTATCCATAGCTATAAACTTTTTGTTTATAGCGTCACACGATGCACCAGGTGGCCAGAAAATTGATAATTAATAAATACAGTTAGACTGTTTTGCCATAATGATTACTCCTGTTACAAACCATATTAATTTTGGTGTAAAATATGATCAAAATGCATTACTTCTATAACTACTAGTAGGAATCTTTAAGTAGCATGTTTTAAATAAGACAACAAAAAAGCATAAATGCAAAAGCACCTATAATGCATAATACTTGTATAGTTTATAAGAGACAAATGATGGCAATAAAACGTATTAAAATGGCCTAATAGTAGGCTAGAACAATCGAAGACAGAGACATTTATAAGCTCCATCATATCAGTGATGCATCAGTGATTGAACGCTGGGCCAGTTACTTCTACAGCATATATTGATTTAAACCTTAACAAAAAGCTTTCTGTGCTGATTTTTCTGTTTATATATAGACAATAAAATAATCATTACAGTAGATATGTTTCTTTCTGATAGCTGAGTACACAACTAATTTTCTCTAATACTTTACAAGCAAATGGGCAAATCAAAGCCTAGTTTACTTTGCTTTCTTGTTGGTATCACCAGACTTTCTTTCTTCCTTTCAGGTAAACAGACATGCTGTGTCTTCTTCTCTGGAAAGCAGGCCCCAACAGCAGCACTGTGTGAACAGGATCAGATAATGTCAGTGAATAGGATGAGGGAGAGCAGGTTAACAGCACTTACAGTCAGCTTGGCTCCAGCTGTCACTATCAAGTAACAGCAGCACAAGGCCCGAACAGGGAGAATACACTTGGTGTTATCTCTTTCCAAATCTAAACTTTATTGAATAGAAAAACATGGATGGCACAGGTCATGCATGCATAAACGTCTCAACAGCGGCTGCATATTATTTTGATCCTGTGATGTTCCCCCTTTTTCAGCCTTCTTGCAATTTCTGCTGTGGCTAATAACATATTTTCTTGCTTTATTAAAGACTTTGAAAATAAATTGATTTCTGTCAGGAACGAGGAGAAGGGATTGCAGGGGAGCTGCAAGTCTCAACCCAATTAGTGACCTCGTTCACCGCACACATCTCCTCTTTTATTCTCTGCTCTCTTCATCACATTCTATTCACTGCCACCCTTCATATCCCTCCGCCCTCTAAGCCCTTTCTTTTCTTGAGTGCTGGACTTTCTGTTCTCTCTCCTGTCTCCACTCTCCTGTTTCTCTTTTACTCTCTTTGCACAAATGAGTCCATTTTGCCCCAAGGATGAGAC
>NW_018130127.1:0-2226 GCF_001952655.1 Monopterus albus
TTATTGTGTCGAGCGATCCTAACATAATCATTCCATAAAAAGCCTCCAATTAATCCAAAATGCTGCAGCCAGAGTACTGACAGGAACTAGCAAGAGAGATCATATCTCTTCCATATTAGCCCATGGGACCCCATGATGCTCTGAGGTTTTCTCCCCTCCCCTCTCCTCTCCTCTCTCTCTATGCTTCTATATGCCACCATTACACATCACTAACTTTGTGTCTCCTCTTTCCCGTAGTGTGTTCTCTCTCTCTCCCTGTACTTTTCTGCAGGTTGCCCTGGCTCTGGAGCTCTATGTTTCTGATGAGCAGTCACCGGCCACATCAACCTGAACAGTGTTTGTTAGTTGTGTCTTGTTGCTTTGTTTTATAAAAACTAATAAATAATAACATAAAATGGAGGTAGCAGAGATGAGGATGCTGAGGTTCTCTTTAGGAGTGACCAAGATGGACAGGATTAGGAACGAGCACATCCAGTGTTGCCAGATTGGGCGGGTTTCTGCCCAATTGGGCTACTTTTTTTATTTTCTCGGGCGGGAAAAACATGTGTTGGGCGGGTAACAATAATTTGGGCTGGTTTTTGTCTAGTGTGGCAGGATCTGAGTCAAAATCATTTGACAGAGTATTTGCACACAGCAACTTAAAATTTTAATGGTCATTAAACGCAACACTGCATTAGAACCTCATTGGCTACTCACTAAATGACGTTAGCCTATCCTATTCTGATTTCCAAACGTCACCTGCCACCGTGCGTGCCCACTGGGCACTGCCCAGCTGCGGCCGGTGGGCATTTTGATTTCCCTGGCAGAGTTGGTAAAAAGAACACCAAAAATGCCAAAGTGGGGAAAATATAAGAAAACTTATCGAAAGGAGAGGGAAAGTGAGCCCGAGCTCAAACCCTGGATTGCGCCTGTGCCGAGAGATGAGTCAAAAGCTCGCTGTAAGTACTGCAATGTTGAAATTAGGGCTCATCTTACGGATCTCAAGGAACATTTTGCGTCAAAAAATCACAAAGCCTGTTGTGTACCAAGTATTAAAGATTATGCCATAGCCTCTACAAGCAAAGCAGCAACAAATGTAATCAAAGATGACCAAAATTGACGAGAAGTAAGGGTAGCTGCATATACTGCGTGTCATTCCTCAATTAATGCAGTCGACGACTTGTCAGATATTTTGGAAGATGAGATAGGAGCATTTAAAACGCACTGAACCAAATGCACAGCAGTCATCAAATCTGTGCTCGCTCCACATTTCATAGAGGAGCTGATTTCTGACATTGGCGATTCGCCATTTCCTCTTTACCTGGATGAATCAACAGACATAACAGTTAACAAGCTGCTTTGCATGTGCATAAAATACCGTTTAAAAAAGCACAACAAATTCATCAGCACTTACTTGGGACTTGTTGAACTTAAACGCTGATGCGATATCACAAGCAATTATCGGCTCTCTGACACAAAATGGCCTGACAATCAAGAACCTTGCTGGTATTGCTACAGACGGAGCTGTTATGACTGGAAAACATCATTCCGTTTTTACTCTGCTTAAACAACAACAGCCAAATTTGGAGCTTGTTAGGTGCATTTGCCACTGACTTGATTTGGCCGCCCTGCCAATAAAGCAATGCAACTTCTTCCCAGCAACATTGAATACATGATAAGGGAAACATATAACTGGTTTTCCCACTCTGCTAAACATCAGGCGAGTACAAGAATATCTACGAGACAATAAATAATGGAGGCAGTCCACTCAAAATGATATCACCAAGTTCAACTCACTGGAAGACTGGCAGACTGTATTGAACGAATTTTGGAGCAAGAGGATGCACTCAGGTTGCACTTTACTTTGGCGTCAAGTGCAGAGCACTGTTTTTCAGCGAGGCTTTTAAAAGAAATGTACAATGACACAGCTAACATCTTGTACATGCACATTCTCAAGCCTAGTCTTGAAGAGATTAAAACTGTGAACAAATACTTCCAGTTAGAAACCGGGGACTCACTGGGGGTGTTTAAGGATCTGGATAGACTCTACATGTCAACACTGAGGAGAGTTGTGAAGCCCAGTGTCTTGCGCATTAACAGTGACAAGCAACTGAGGGAGACTGACCTAAAATCGTCTAGCGTCTTTCTGTCGCCCCTGGATGCAGATTTGGGCAGCGTCTTTCAAGAGAAACTGAAGGCTAAACTGTTTTTGTGAGGCAAGTTCTTTTTATATTGAAAAGGGAAGAC
>NW_018130128.1:0-2226 GCF_001952655.1 Monopterus albus
GAAGCTCTCCACACACATGGGTTTTCCCAGGCACCATGGTGATGATGGCATCTCCGGACTTCAGGGCTTTGGGATTGTATTCCACCTTTTTGCCTGAACAACGGTCAATCTTCTCTTTGAGCTCACTGAACTTGCGGGCAATGTGAGCGGTGTGGCAGTCCAGCACGGGGGAATAACCCTGGGCAATCGGTGGGCCGAGCCGCATCGCGGGGTCACTCCTGGGCTGGTCAATGAGTGATGGTAGCTACTGGCAAAACACAAACAAAGGAGTTGGTATGGCAGACAACTGATGACTGTGCATCGACCTGTCTGGGAGGGTAGAGTCGAGCCAAGGTCCAGAGGAAAAACAGTCCAAGAGAGGGAAAATAGGAACTGGCTAGAGAAGGTGAAACACACGGTAATCCTGGGCTCCTCATAGCAATACACAAAAATATCCAAAACAAAGACTAATCATGTAGAGAGACTAAGAAACAGCCTGAGAACGTGAACAAACTGGCAGCAAGTGAAAAGTGAGCAAGGTATAAATAAGGTGGGGGACTGAGTGAATGCAGCTGGTGATAATTAGGAAAACAGGTGGCAGGTGTGTGAGGTGGAGTGAGCTAAGACAGAAGAAGTGAGAAAAGGCAGGTGTAGCCGAGCAAACCTGACAGCCAGGAAAAGTAAACCATGTAAACAGAGAGGACAAATGATAGCTTTGCTGATTAATGGCTCTATTGTTACTATGAGACTAGACACAGGCGCAAAAGCAAATCTCATAAGCATATCAGATATAAGAGAAATGAAAACAAAGCCAAAAATAAACAAGAAGCACTCCAAGTTAAAAGATTACAATGGTCAACCTATTGAGCGTTTAGGCACCAGCAAGCTAAATGTCACAGTTAAAGGGAAGGTGCACTATCTACTCTTCTCTGTTGTGAATCAGCGATGTGTGTCAATACTGGGTGACAGAGCCTGTGAAGAACTGGGGTTGGTAAAAAGATGCAGACACTTCAGCTCAAAAAGGGTGCACAACCAGTTGTGCATGCTTCACACAGGGTTCCAGCACCACTGCATGATTTGCTAAAGAAGGAGCTTGAGAGAATGACTAAGCTGGGGGTGATCAGAAAGGTTGAGGAACCAACAGATTGGGTCAACTCAATGGTAGCCACAAAGAAAAAAAATGGAGAGCTGAGAATATGCATGGATCCCAAAGATCTAAATGACAACATAAAACGTGAACACTACCAAATACCCACACGATAGGAAATCATCAGTGAAATGGCAGGAGCCAGATATTTCACAAAGCTCGATGCATCACAAACCTGCAGGGGTTGAAAACCTGGCATGATTTGGGTATGCTACAGAGGATACAAACTGTGCAGGTGGGCAGAGATCATGTCCGACTTTTGCTGACAACACTGAATGCGGTACACCAAAAAGAGACAAGACAAAATTTAAGATGACTGAATATGAAATTTTAGACAAAATCCTTTAAGGACCTTTATGGAAAGTGAAACCAGTGGTTTTGAAAACTTTTTGAAACACAATGAAACAAAAGACAAATCTTGATTTGTCATGGTTGAGATTTTTATTGTTTGATTTTAACTTAATTATGATCATAGTTTCACCTAAAAGGCACAAGCCTTCATTTCCATTAGCAGGTATATCTGCAGAAGGAATGAAAAGAGGATTTTAACTGGTGTGTCTTGACTTTTCTGACAAGTTGTGGTTAAATGTTAGAAGCAGTTTGTGATTAACACTTGAAACGCAATGAAATAAAAGAAAATTCTTGATTTGTCATGTTTGAGGTTTTTATTGTTTGATTTTAACTTAATTATGATCATAGTTTCACCTAAAAGGCACAAGCCTTCGTTTCCATTAGCAGGTATCAGAGAGAGTCTACTATCACGCCTCATTCAGGAGTCTCCAAACTGTGTTTGCTCAAAAAAGCTGCTGTTGTCTCAGGTGAGCAACTCAACTCTGTGCCTCTTTGTCTGGTTTGAATTTTATATCTGTGACTTGCTTTGGTGAAAGTTTGGCTTTACTGTATTTTCATACAGTAACAATTTGCACAGCTCCATTAGGAAACTAGGTTGGATGTCTTTTACAGCTGCAGCCACACAGCACAAACACGTATGGTGCCACCTAGTGGCAGCACTGGGGTAGAAGTATATTCTGTTCTCTCACAGGATGCAAAACCTGATTGAAATTTGTCACCAGTATTAAGCTGATCTAAATGAGACTGCA
>NW_018130129.1:0-2223 GCF_001952655.1 Monopterus albus
GGGACGAAACTCTCTGCAGAAGATGGTGAACTGGTCAGAAAACGTTTGTCCTGATGTAGTAACGTCGGGAAGATGCTGAGATGCAGCAGTGATGTCAGCTGTTGTCCAGGACCGGAACACAAGCATCGGTCCGTCTGGGCCTGCTACTTCGACCATAGGCAGAGTGTGTGATGTGCTGGTAGGAGCAGCAGACACATCCGGGTCATCCTCCTTCTTGACAGCGCTGAATGAGCGTCCGCTGCGAGTGTGGTGTGGTGATGAGATGGAGACCTCTAGGGTTGAGGTTGAGAGGTTGACGGTGCAGGGCTCACTGGCTGGGTAGGGCTGGTGCTGGAGCTTGCTTGTTGGAGTTGGAGCAGTGGAGCGGTGGGAGGGCAGGTGTCAAGATCAGGGTCCAGCTTCAGGGCAGTCAACTGTGGACGAGAAAGAGACATCTGCGAGTGGGGTGCACTCTCTGATTGTGTTTGTGTGGTTAGTGTTCTGTCCCCCTTTTTCTCTAGAGAATGCCAGAATATTCTGCATTCTCTCTCTGGCCCTTAGGTCTGCCTCTTTTTTTCCACAGTAAGAGACATGCCTTGTGTTTTTCACAGGTTTAATCTTTGACAGAAATTTTCTTTTTCTTTTTTTTAAGTTGGATTCTGTTTCCTGTATTTTCTTTTCTAGCTCTGTAACCATTTTTTCACTGAGGGATCCCCCTGGGGGAAACCCATATTTGTGTGACCACTCATTTAAGAACTGTATGTTTTGTTCGCCGTATTTTCTGTTCATTATCTCCACAATGGGACTGATTAGGGGTTCAACAACCCGCTTTGTTGCTCTCTTTCCCCATTAGGAGCACGAATTCGTGTCATAGAATACAGACGTCTCTGTAAGGTCCGGTTTCGTACTGGCCTCAAACAGGATTAAAAGGCAATAGTCCCCAGACTATATTTACTCTATAGCCCTCAGGCTATGGGAGTCCTCAACTCACCTTAAACTCTCAATGAGCGAAAAAGAAACAATGTTTTACAAGTCCCAGACTCAACCGAAGTGGAGAGAAGGAATTAAGAAAATATGACGAGTTTGAACCCAAAATAATATTTTGTTTAAGATAATATTTTGTGTATTATTCAGTGTAATGGAGGAATTATTATGAAAGTTTTTTTTTTTTTTGGTCTTTAGCCTTGTAGGTTCTGGGCCGTTTCACACCTTGTACAGGTCAGCCGTTGTGACCTGGAACTTAAAACATACACGCCTTAAGTACCCGAACCGGAACCCTTTTGGAATGCCGTTTAGAATTGTTTTTTCTTGTTTTTTTGTTAAATGGTAAAAATACCTAAATGATAAAATGATCATTTCCAAATGATAATTTCCCCTCTTTTTGTATAGCAACGGTGTGTGTGTGTGGCAATAAATCTGTTCCTATTTTGTCATCACTCACTGAGGTGCTATAGAGAAGTGAGTTCGCTGTATCCCAGCAGTGACGATCCGGGGCGGCAGCGGACAGTCCCCTGTCACTCGGGGAGTGGTGAGGGTTAGGGGCTGGGGGATGTTTCTTGCTTGTTGGAGTTGGAGCAGTGGAGCGGTGGGAGGGCAGGTGTCAAGATCAGGGTCCAGCTTCAGGGCAGTCAACTGTGGACGAGAAAGAGACATCTGCGAGTGGGGTGCACTCTCTGATTGTGTTTGTGTGGTTAGTGTTCTGTCCCCCTTTTTCTTTGGAGAATGCCAGAATATTCTGCATTCTCTCTCTGGCCCTTAGGTCTGCCTCTTTTTTCCACAGTAAGAGACATGCCTTGTGTTTTTCACAGGTTTAATCTTTGACAGAAAGTTTCTTTTTCTTTTTTTAAGTTGGATTCTGTTTCCTGTATTTTCTTTTCTAGCTCTGCAACCATTTTTTTCACTGAGGGATCCCCCTGGGGGAAACCAATATTTGCATGACCACTCATTTAAGAACTGTGTACTTTGTTCGCTGTATTTTCTGTTCATTATCTCCACAATGGGACTGATTAGGGGTTCAACAACCCGCTTTGTTCCTCTATTCCCCATTAGGAGCACAAATTCGTGTTATACAATACAGACGTCTCTGTAAGGTCCGGTTTCGTACTGGCCTCAAACAGGATTAAAAGGCAATAGTCCCCAGACTATATTTACTCTATAGCCCTCAGGCTATGGGAGTGCTCGACTCACCCTAAACTCTCAATGAGCGAAAAAGAAACAATGTTTTACAAGTCCCAGACTCAACCG
>NW_018130130.1:0-2222 GCF_001952655.1 Monopterus albus
ACACAGAAAGGCACCAGGTCAGCCAGGCTGGAACCTGCAACCTTCTTTCTGTGAGGTAACAGTGCTAATTACTGCTCCACAATAAAGAATAACAAAATTCCTAAAACTAAATATATTAACTGATAGCTGTTTAGCTTATATAAATATCACACTACCTCATTTCCTTGCGACTGTAGCACTTCTTCGGAAATTAAATCTGGTACAATACTTCACAGCATACAGATGTATATGTAACCATATTGCACCATATTGGGTAGTGTTACAATATAGTTCAAATGCTTTCATATTTGTTCTGAATGGCTAACACTGATAGAATGAAAGCCACCAGCTCTCTAGGAATACATTCACCGTGTCATGCAATATGCAGTTTGGTAGGAGTATAAATTATGTTTAATTGCAGAAATGGCACAATGGGAGTTGGCGGCTAGCCACCACCCAAAAGGGAATACACTGTCCCAAAGTCGTCTTATTTATAGAACAATTTGTGTTTTCTTAGGTAGCTGGCAAGGCTCTGGTATGACCTGATTCAAGGATCATTAGGCTTTGTTTAAAAAAATAAAGGGAGTGTAAACCTTGCAGCTTCATTATGAGAACAGGACTTCTGGAGCGCTGACACCAACCAGCAAAGGGCCTGAGGTTCCAGGTTCTTTGGTTGGCAATTTGTTTGTGGTATCATGCAAAGTTATTTGGTAAAATGCCATAAAAAGTAAAAAAAAGAAAAAAAAGGGGGGGGGGGGGCTTAGAGCCGCACTAATCAATGTTTTAAATAAAAATGTTAATTGATATTATTAATATTACAGACTTTACTCCCATTCACCAAAATAGTAACTAAACAGTTACTACATACTAATGAATACATACACAATGTTCATTGTATCTCACTTTTGCTCCATGTCTCCCACCCCTAACGTTAATCTGGCCCTGCCCAGGGCTAAGACAGCTGTAAATGATCAGTGAATACCTTCCAGCTGTAGGCTGGCTGCATGTTAAACCACAGTGTCACATGTTACAGAAGACGTGACCTAGTTGTGGAGGCACTGGAGTTGGGAAGAGGCACCTAGCTAGATGTAGTAACACAAAGTAATGTAATAAGTAATGTAACCAAAACCGCTGCTGATAGAGTTATTAGTAAAATAATGGTTAATCTCTCATTGAATAATAAGTAATGAGTGACCCGTAATACATTTCAGGTAAGTTGTCCAAGCCTGACCCTGCACACAGACGATATTCACAGCTGTGAGCTAAGGACAGTAACACTTGGACAAAATGAAATGGAGTGACTGGAGAATGGAGTCATGGTTGAAATCAATGAAGACATTAACTTCATCAAAGAAGTAGGTCTTGCCAGGGATCACTTTAGGATAGCTGCAGTGATCAGGTATTTCCATGAAGCTAGGCGAAGGCAGAGCTCTCACTGTGCCTCCTCTCCCATCGACTTCCAGCACACTGCTGAACACGATGCTGTGCAGGGACACACTTTCCACAGTCCTGATTAGCACTAAACAGAGCCATAAACAAGCGTTACATTTACAGATCCACATATATTAATCAACAGTATTTGTTCCCATGTTCATAAAAATATCTAAATTACAAAATGATATCTTACTTTTTTTGCAAAGCTGTCTTTTATTCAGATTGTTCACTGATAGAAATCTGGATTCTGAAAAAGAACAAAACATATTATTGCTAAGATGTAGGAGCTGGAATGCGCATTAAGCTAAACTGAGACAGATCAAGTTTTGCTCTGTGAGGCAGCGTCCAAGCAGACACAAGTGACCTGTGATGTACTTGCCATTATGCTGTCCTGATACTGGACTTAGCTTCCCTGCACAGCATGACCACAGAGAGGTGTTGTAGTAGAGGTGACCACAGCATTTGAATCCCGCCTTGGCAGAGTAGAGCAACTCCTCATCCTCACTGGAGCAGCAGACATCCTGGTTCTGTAGCAGATATAGGATTTTTATGAGCAATGTGAATGGTCACATTAATGGCCAATGACAGCGTGCTTGTTTGCCACCTTACCCATGAGACTGATATCACTGTATGTGCCCATGGAATACAAGATATAAAGTACGTACATTGATTCACCAGATATGTAGACAGCAGAGCAGTGTGTAAGATCTACAAAAATGTATTAGCAGAAATGAGCTAGTCTGGAATATTCTCTGCACTTTTAGTCTGTGTTTACATAAAAATACAGAGCTTTCATGTCAGTACATCTG
>NW_018130131.1:0-2221 GCF_001952655.1 Monopterus albus
GTATACATGTGGTATTGTGCATGGAAGCAGGGGGAACAAGAGAGGGCTCTAAATAACTTCAGGTACAATTTTTTTCATCTTTGTGCATTCCTTCAAGCTGTCATCGGGATACATTTAATCATTTTAATTAAGGCACGTTGTCTGTCTTTTTGTCAGAAAGTAATGGCTTTAGCAATTCTCATAGCCGGTGACAAAACAGACAATTTGAAGTTATTCAAAAAAGGAAAATGAAATGAATCACATGCTATGAATGCATTTAAAGGGAAAACACTCAAATTGAACTTCAGAGCTGTCATTCACAAACACATTTTACAAAGCTGATGAAAAACAAATGTCACATCTTCATATACTGAATTGGTTGTACATTATGCTGAAAATCTGATGGAGATCTGTAAATGTTTTCAGAAGACAGCTACCGATAAGTTTGTAAATAATGACACAACAGCCCAATATTGCAGAGAACAAATACAGCTGTAATGCTGATTTTCCCTCACTGAACAGTCTTTAGTCAGTTTTCACGGTTTTGCTCATTTTGTAGCCTCATAGTAAGTTCATTTGACAACTTTGACTAAAACTCAAACGCCATGGCAGAGGCAGAAAGAACTCTTGGAGCAGCAGTCCTGATTGTGTTGCAGTAAAGAGCAATTTGAAAACAAGAGTGAATACCATTGCTTGTGTCCATTTGCCTTCTCAACAACTGCCATATGAACACCAGCTAACACAGCCTTAGGCTAGCAGGTAATCAAAATGAGGGCATGTGTTGGGGTGTAAACTTGCTCAGCAGAGAGGGAGAAAAATTAGAGCAACAATACAGTCTTGTGCTGTCTCAAGGCACAGAGTTGTATATTGTAGCTCTAAAGTGTAACAGTTCCTTCAGGATCTGCTGTCACTTTTCAGCAGCAACATAAGATTGAGCAAAAATAAAATTTGAGTTTATCAAAGTTTAATCTAACACCCACACAGTAATTTTGGCATTTGCTAAAAAATCGTGCAGTAAAAGCAAATCTATTTTGTTTTAGACAATTGGTGACCTTTGTCCTTCAAAACAAAAACACCTGACACCTACTTAACAGGTAGCCTGGACTTTAGCTCAGCTTCTTTGGACATTCTCATCGATCCAGGTCATGGTATATTGGGCAACTGGACTCGCTGAGATTCTTGAAGATGTTTCAGCTCTCATCTAAGAAGCTTCTTCACTTCTGACTAACTGCTGTTAAATAGTCTGACTGACTGACTGACAGACAGAAGTTAAATACATGGACTCCCAGGTATTTAACCTCTGTGGAGTTGCTAACACCTCCAGGGCAGCTGAAGTCACATGTGAGTTCTTGCCCCACCTGTGGGTCATTAGGGTCACAGGAGTCAAGGTGTGGTGTGGGGGATGAGTGGTGTCCTATGGTGTGTTCCATTCAACTGGGAGGTCGGAATTTAAGAGTTCCTAGAATTTCAACTGGAGCACGTCCTGAAGTTGGATTTCCAACTTGGAAAGTCAAACATACTTCACCAACCCCGACCTCAAAATCAAAGATGACTGCTCCATGCATCAGCAGTAAAAAGCTGTAGTAATATACTCTTTATTAGCACTTATGTCTTAATGTCTTATTCCTGTCTCATTAAAACAGTCATATACACACAGTACTGTGAACATGTTGCTACAGTGTTTGTATGTGCAAAATACCACATAATCTTATAACAGACTGCTAAGTCTTGTCCTGAGGAGTTGGCTCTCCTGCATAGTGTCATTTGATTGTGTGGCGGTTGGTTTGTGTCTTTAATGTAAAAGTCTCAGCATTGCTCACTGCATTCAATTGTATACACGACATTGCTTTGCTTATGTCTGGGTGTTTTTAGGGTGGAGTATGCAGTCCGTTTGGATCTGAGGACCACACCCGTTTGCAGACAGCAATGTTGGCCAGAAACAACATGTTTTGAACAAAGAGTGAAAGAAGCCTTCTACGTCAAACTGACCATCACTAAAGAGAGAATACAGTCCCTCCCATGACAATTTAACACCCATCTACAGCTTGACTCATGTGATTTTAATGATCCACATGATGGCCAAGAAGGTCAAAGAGCCACATGGGACTTCAGTGGCCCTCAAGGTATTAACTCATCAGAAGTTAAATACTTGAACTCCCCACGGATCAGTCAGAACTGAAGAACCTTTTGGATGAGAGGTGAAACTGTCATGTTAGCCTGGCTGCACCTGCCTTTCTCACTC
>NW_018130132.1:0-618 GCF_001952655.1 Monopterus albus
AAGCAAACGGGACAGAATCATGACACTATGTTTCCTAGATATTTCACCTGCTTAGGATTTTATGATGCTGGTATCCTCACTGCATGAAAAAAGGTGTATCTGTACTAGGAAACTCCCGTATACACCACAGATTTTCGGAAGTATCTACAAGTACCACTGACCGTATACATCAAATTCCACCAAGCTAGGATACTTCCAGAAATATACCAATTCGGATCTATCTTGCTGAGGTATACTGTGGGATATTAAGTTGTGTGAGACATTGCAACTCAAGCACCAGCACCGTTTTCAATGGACATATAGGAATAGACATTGTAACTGAAACACCAGCATCGTTTTCTGTGCACTTATAAGGAATACAACTTTCACTCAGATTAAAGCATGAGCACTGTTTTATATAAATGTACTAATAAGGAATATAACTAAAGGCTTTATTCTATTATAAAGCCTCGTCCGGTTCTTTCAAACCAGGAACTCAGAGGGACGACTCAGACCACTTGAGTATATAAAAAAATATAACCGTGCTGGTTTATTCAAAGGGTCACAGGCAAGAATTAACATTACGGGTCCAGACATCTTCCAACCCCCAGGCTGCCCAAGCAGCCCGGAAGCAGAAAA
>NW_018130132.1:1894-2220 GCF_001952655.1 Monopterus albus
TGTTAGGTATTTTTAGTCAGATAGATATTGGTTAGATACTTGATGTATTAGAAATGTTTAGAGTAGACAGGATGTCTAGCTCAGGCTGTTAAATGCTTAGTCATTCTCATGAGTTGCTGCAGGTTGCTTATGGTCAAGGATAACTAGATAGAAAGTTGATGACTGTTAGAAGACAGGATGTTTAATATTATTATTATGACGTGTATAACTGTAAGCGTAATCATATTTTCTCATGTTTAATGTCATGACATGTCACTAGAGGTCCAGTTAGAATGTTTTAGCTACACACCAGGGTGCTGTTCCAGTAGGGAAATTTAGAATAATTG
>NW_018130133.1:0-2219 GCF_001952655.1 Monopterus albus
TTAACATTTTGGCTTTTGTTATTCCAGCCATTGTACCTGCTGCTCCGTGTCATTCTGAGCAACACTGTTGTTGTAAACACCTTTGAAAATGTGCAGTTTTCTAATAAAGGCAAAATACTGACTGAGGAGTTTAATGTCCCAACTAACTGAGCATCTGAGCAGAGCTCTGGGTGATTTAATCTTGTTATGCTCAGCTCGATCGTGACCTTATCCTGATTATGAGGCGTTTACACGTGGCAGTTTCTATCATCGCAGTACTGCCTTGATCAGGTTAAGACTGAGTTATTAGGGTGCATGTAAATGCATTCACTGAGACAGAAAGCGAGAGGGATTCCAAAGGAGGAACAGATGAAAGCAGAATGAATAGAGACGGACCCAGACTAGCAGGGCAGTTAAGCAGCCAGCCTGGTGATCAAATGCTGACTGCTTCAAACCCGACTGCTGACACCACTGAGGTAACCAAGTTGTTTATTTCCTGTTTCAAAAGAGTGGCTATTAGGAACCAGCTCAAAAAGGTTTTGTTCTCGTTTTACAATTACTTGGATTATGATTTTCTTGGTTGATGTATTTATCATGCGAGACACAGCTTATACAGCATCCAAGTCCAAACATCAAGTACACAAGCAGTTACTTAACTTTCCTTTTAGCTTTCTGGCTTTCTAACATGCACATCTGCTGAGGCAGGCTGTGATAAATGCTGCAGCCCACAGTGCTAAGTCCAGGCACTGTCACAGAGGTCTATTCTTTTTATGCCTTTCTGCCTTTGGAGCTTTTCAGGAGGAAATGGCTGTAAAATCATTCCGTGGGAAGGGTAATATAGTCTTGTAACTTATATTTTTAAGGAGCTGGGAAATAGAATTGCTGCACTTTGAGGCACTGTGGCAAAAAGTTCTGATTTACCTCCATTGATTTTCTGGGCCTCAGACTTCCAAACAACAACACCTCAGAGCCTCGCTTCTACTTGATTTGTCTGAAATGGCCAATCTCTGCTGCACAGCTTTTGGTCTCTGTCTTCCTTTATTTGTCTCCGTCAGCCTTCTTACAAAACCATCTTTGTTTTCCTCTTTCTGCAGCAGGTCACTGTGGTATTGTTGTCCCATAATGACAGGTTTCGACTGAGTGGTTTTTAACAATGTTTTGTGTATTATGTGATCTTCTGTTAAGTTTTTATCTGAAGCACAATAAGCCATGTTCTACACCTCTGCTCACTCCGACTTACTGTCATGACAGGGATAATTCTCTCAAAACAGCAGTCAATAGTTGTAATTGCACTACTTAACAGGCCAACAACTTGGCCAGGCACGCTGCAGGCACATTAATCAGTACCCCATCGATCATTGAACCACATTTCTCATCAAAATCCTTGATTCATTCTTTTGAGTCCTGTTCAATGCACTTCTCTGCTCTCCACCTTCCTCCCCCTAAAACCTTTTTACTCTCTATCCATCACAGAAGGTAGGCAAACCAGAGCTGGTGAACAAAGATTTAGTTCTTACCTATCAGGCCGGTGTACGCAAGTAGACATGCTCCGTAGTTCTCCTGCTTGCAGCCACTGGCGCTCTGCTCGTAGGGTTGGCAATCATACTGGAACTGTGCCCAGCGAGACCTGTGGGAGCAATAACATGCCATCCATCATTTACTCGTGCTTGGCTGCTGCCCACATTGTGTCCCTGAGGGGTGGCCAGCATCGGTGCTTTCATTCAGCAGCAGAATGTGGATCTGAAACCCACAACACTTATCTACCTACCTATACTCCTACATCAACTCCCTCCCCCCTTCAAGATCCCTCACTGTGCAGCACTTCAACCCCATTCCAGTCACCCCTGGTGACATTTAGCCCTGTTTCTTGTTCCTCCCCGCTTTTCCCCAGCCTGTCGTCTTCTGAAAGGCTGCCAGGCTGTAAAGAGTCAATGATGGGCAAAGACAGGCCTTGGCTCTGCTCTCTAAATACCGTGGGTGCTGTCTGGCAGGCCTGGCCATAAGAAGATTAAACAATTGTCCATATAAATACTTCCTCCCACAGCTGCTCTTCCTTCCCTCCTTCACCTTTCCTGCATGCTGCCCAGACATCTAGTCTCATCCTCACTATTCCACAAGGCTATCATGGCCATCATATCATATCATTGGCCCCTGTCCACTGACATTTGCAACGGGATCCTCTCAGGGCACCACAACTCCCTGCTCTCCCGTCGTTTGTCATGTCATCATAATGATGTATG
>NW_018130134.1:0-2219 GCF_001952655.1 Monopterus albus
GTGTGTGTGTGTGTGTGTGGGTGAGAATTAGTGTACCAGAGGTCCATTTGGTAAGGGATTTCCTGACCACTGTACCACACCTCACTCCTTGCTCTTCTTGATTGTCACAACACGACAGACTGACACTTGGAACTGGGAGGAAGCTTATAATGAACACTTAGCGGATTATTCCTGATGAGGGCAATTTGTCACTGACAGGCTTCTGTGGAATGACAAAGCATCTGAGACACCCACTCCATTGGGATGATGATGATGGGGCAGGATGGGAGGGAGAAGCAAAGGAAGGAAGAGGACAGAGAGAGAGGAAGTGAAGTAATGAAGCGGAGCAAAATAGTTCTAATCTAAGACGGTCATATGAACTAGGATGGCTTTTAGATGAGACCTAAACATTTGTGGCATTCATACATTATTATAAACAATGTATAAGGTTGCAGGAGTAAAATGCAAAGTATGAGTAGCTGGTGCAGGTGTTTGCTATCACCGGTAAAATCATTATAAATGTTGCAAGTAGCAACAATTTCACAAACTGAAAGCAGTTTTTTTTTATATCAGAACTGCCACCATGTCTTTTCTGCCAAGATACTTAGTTTCACTTCAGTATGTCAACATTATATGTATTTATACTGCAGTAGGTAAAAACTACAAAGTGCATTTTATAAGCTTCACCATCAAAAAGCAAAACAAAGGATAAATATTTCCATTATTTCAAACTGATGTCTTTCTAAACTTGCACTAACATTACAAAACCACAGCACTGCTGTAAAATTCCTTTTTGACTGACAAATTCAAGCAGTAAAAATCAGAAAACCTCAAATTGTTCTGTATTGCCTTATAAAAATGGTGAATATCAGATCTCCAGCTGATGCATATGCTAATAGATATTAGATATGATTCACTGGCATAGCTGCCTTTACAGCGGTGTTTTAAAGTAGTTGCCTCAGTAGCTGACGCGTTGACAAACACTGCTAAATGATTCAGTGAGGCAGTATCACACTTCACACATCACACACAAAACTTACTGACAAATTAAAAAAAGCACATTGTAGTGCATCTGCTTTTTAGTGTAGAATCTGAACCTTCCACAAAGGTGAAAAGTAAAACATGCACTAGCTGGAAAAAAGAGAATTATTTCAACAGCGCCCTGTAGCACTTTGTAGATGTCCACCAAGTACAGGTCATAGCTCAACCTCCTTTTGACTGACAATGAGCTCACTGACATCCTGAGCTGCGAATTCATCCTCATCCAGAGTGTCTCATTCCCTCTGTCACTGAACTCTGATGTTAAGGGCTCTTCATTTAGATCAACTTGTCGACCATTTAGCTGAATCAAAAAGTGCCAGCTCTCTCTCAGGCAGACAGGCTAATTGGGCTGCTGCTGAAGCAGCCGAGAGAGAAAACGCGTTGCAGCGAGATAACATCACAAGAGTGAGAGGGACAAAGACAGAGGGCCATCCACTAATAAACAGGCGACTTCCAAAGGCGCATGTACGTCTCTAGAGTGAACGCTTTTATGAGAGCCACTGAATTTGTGCATTAAAGAAAGAGTCACTTGTGGAACAAGAGAGAGAGATGTACAAAGTGTGGGAATGTCAGACAAAGATAGAAGTGGCAGAGAAGAAACTCTTCATGACATAAAACAGAAAGTTTGATCAATGGATCCCTCAGTCACCTCGTTAATAAAGACCAGTGCTTTTATTAGATGCAGAGCCTTGCAATATTTATGCCATGAATATTTCAGAGTTCCCGTTAGGACCCCAGACACAGTGCAGCCTTTTTACACTGAAAACAGAGTCACTTTCGCTTTCCTTTCCACAGGAAAAGAGTTAAGGTTCATCATATTTTGTTATTTCAATGTAGAACATGAAAAAGTTTAAAAGTCTATGAACTTCCTGGGTGAAAAAGATTGGGGGTGTACAACAAAGCTTCACAAATGTCCAAAAGTTTGGACCTGATCCCTAAACAGGCGCACTGGAAACCTACCCTAACTCAGCATGCATAAATTAACCCTCAACCAAAAGATACTCGATCCAAAAGGGACCTCAACAACAACTTTGAATGTGAATAGACATTAGACCTGATCCAAAATGCATCTGACTGAACAGACTAGTTGAGAGAGAACAGCAACACTAACATGATGTAATATTGATCAACTTCAGAGTTCTCCAATTCAGGCTTGTGCCAAGTAGGAAGTGTGTCAGAAATGTTACTAGGTCTGATCT
>NW_018130135.1:0-2210 GCF_001952655.1 Monopterus albus
AGATTTGCATTGATCCCTCCTCACAGGAAGGATAAAGCCACATCTGCTAACTTTCCTATTTAGGTAATTTGCACTGTGAGCAAATGAAGACTGAAGAAGAAGTGGAGGAGACTGAAACATAAAGAAAGTACAAAAGAGTTTGTTGTATTGGTGTGTTATGTGTGAATTTTCCCAAAGGCTAAATGGTGACTAACATTCCTTATTGAGATTAAAGCACTGGATAAAACTGCATCATAATCTACTATATTTATTTTGTTTTTAAAAATCAACAATAGTTTCAAATGAAATATATTTTGTAAGAAATAAACTGGTGACCTGTCCAGGGTGGACCCTGCCTCTCACCCAGTGTCAGCTGGGATATGTTCAGGAATAACCGGTATAAATTAAGGATGGATGGAAGTAAGAAATAGTCCAGTGTCAAGCTGGGATCAGCTCCAGCCCCAAAACCCTCCACAGGATAAATAGTACCACTGATGGATAATTTGATAAAGTTTTGTTAAACCTCATGATCAGTCTAATGTGAGTAAACGCTACTTTTTGTTGTTGACACAAAGAAGCATGGTGTGGGGAAATGCATAAATTATTCTCAATTAAACAGCAGTTAAAAGAACTTATATAAAGTGTTTTTTATAAAATTTACTATCAGGGTCATAGTGACATCTGCTGTGGTTTGTGTACAGCGCTGTGGCTTCCTCTGTCACTGTGGTTTTCGAGCACAGTAATAAACTGCAGAGTCTTCAGCCATCTGGCTGCTCATGTGCAGATACACCTGGTCCATGTTGTTGTCTCTGGAAATGGTGAAGCGATTCTGGACGGACGTGGAATATACATGTAGTTAAAGTCATAATGGAAATATGTTGTAGGTCTGGACACTGGTTTGGTTTGTCTTCAGACTGGAGCGACAGATAAAGATGGAGAAGATCAACATTTGCATTGACTCCTCCTCACAGTGCTAAAAAAACTAAAAATGAGTTTTCAGGGCTGGTTGGATGAGACTCACAAAACAAACTGAACTGAATGGATCCAGCATTTGGTGCCTTGTTCTAAACATGCAGCTTTTAAAAATATAGAACCCAGTTCTTACATTAAGGATTAATATGAATAATATGAATTATGTACACAGCACAACTGAAGAGAGTGTTGTGTTATAGTTTTAGTTGCTGTATGAAATGAATTTGGTAATGGAGCAGCATCAAGACTCTGTCCATCCTCCAAACACACTGATTTTTTCACAGAGGAAAACATTATGTCAGCCTGTTAGTGGTTTCATTGCTTTCATGTATTTTCTATCAGTATTAAAAACACAGTTCTTGATTGCCCTCTAGCGTTTTAAAGAAAGGAGCTGCAAGTATTATTTATTTCAGCATAACTAAGGATCCTTGAAATACAGAAAGATGTTTGTGTTTGTCTTTTTAAATCTATTTTATAAAGACCTATAATAAGATCCACTGTTAACCAGTCCAGGAGAGGCTCCTACCATTCAACTAGTACATGCAGGGATGCATTCAAGCACTGATGTGACCATGACCGTGATTGATTGGTGGAAAAGATTTTTGAATGATGGTTTTGTAACATAAATATGTGAATGATGATGTGTTTGACGTGAATATGTGTATAAGTTTTATATTAATATAAAGTGGACTCTGAGTTTTATTTAGTCTCAAGTTTATCAAGTTCTCCATGTGCAACAATATTCTAAATAATATTTGGTAGATTCTGTCAGAGTCTGACAAACCACACCTGTCCAGACAACCAAACAACATCACATAAATGAAGCTGTGGACTGAATTTAGATTGTCCATCATGTTAAACTGTGTGTCTGCTGGTTTCTGTCATCCTGTCTGCAGTCACATGAGTAGTGATGGAAGACACAGAGGGCAGGTATTTCGTGAATGTCCACAAGTCAGTCCCCTGAGTCAGGTGTTCTGATGTCTGTCAGTTTAACCACACTACCAGATGAATTTTAACTATACAGAAATGTTGATCATAGTTTAGACATCTGACACATTAACAAACAAGCTTGACTCTAATTATTTAAAATACAATTCATTTTTCTATTCAGACTGTTTCTCATTAGTCAGTGTGAACAAACTGCACAGCATATCAATTTCAATCATATGACTTATTGTACATATGTAAACATGCTGTTTTATTGTAATCAGACTCTTTTTTTAAATAAACAACTTCATCGTCATCTTGCCACCTCATAT
>NW_018130136.1:0-2205 GCF_001952655.1 Monopterus albus
ACTGTTCCTTTCCACACACACAAAAGAAAAACGTAATACAGCAAAATGCACACGGCGCCATAAATAATACTCTTTAGGCATTGGTGTAAACAGTATTCTTTGTGGTACACCACCACATCTATATGGCCTCGTGTTCGGCCCTGCTTATCACTACCCTGTTTAAAGCAGGCCTCACTAATTAAAATCCATAATGATCAAATTTCCTCAGACAGATTTTCTCTGTGTGTTCTTTAATTAGCTTCTGAAAGATAAATCCTCTTTCTACTGAAAATACAAAACAGGTTAACGTCTCCATTTGTCACAGTCTGCTCGATGCACGCCACAGTGAGTTTGCCCTGGTTTTGGAGCTGCTGGAGTGGAGGTGGTCATGGCAGAGCAAAGTTTTGATAGTACATCATATTCACTCTGAAACTGAAGCGGCAGCAGCAGCGCCAGCTCGCCTCTGTGAGTGCTTGCGGGTACGGACACTTGACAGGCATATTGTTAGAAGGTGTCCATTAGCGCTGCTTCACAAAACATAAAGTCAGTGCAGTGGGGATACTGCTATAGGAACTAGAGCTCAGGAAGTACAGTTGCTATGGCAGGGAGAACCAGTGCAGCTCATGAGGGATCTACAATCTTTTCTGCTTCATAATAGCAGCATAAAAACTGATTTTACATTTTGAGTAAACAATCCATCTTTAGCCAATTTATTTTTTTTACAAAAGTAGAAAGGTCAGCTGAGAGGAAGAAGATTTTAATTTTATCTTATTTTAATTTAAGCACCCTTTAAGCAATAAAACACACACGCATAAACACACTCGGGTCAATTTCAGAGTATCTGTTTGGAGGCTTTCTTAGATCACACACATATTTGTCTGCAATAGCAAACTTGGTATGACATTTTGCATCTTGTAATATGAGCCTATCCTAAGAGGAGCTGACAAGAGCTCTAGGGTAGATGTATGGTAACTGCAGTACAGAGAGAGATAGAGAGCACACACTGTGGGGCCTAAGGGACCTCAGGCAGCGTGCGCACTCTCTGTTCTGGGCTTTCCATCACCTCCTCAGACCCCTGTTACTACCAGGGAGGCTGTGTGGATCATAACAACTCGCCTCCCCTGATTAAAAGCTAAGTGACATGATGACAAAGTTGCAATCATCTAAAAATGAAATGTAGTCACGAAGATATTAATTCCTGAAATGGAAAAAACACTTCAGCCGGCTACAACTTAATTATCCTGTTATAACTGCAACATAATGTGCATCCTTAAAACAAACAAACTATCAACAGCTTAAGCACTAGAGACTGGAGTAGATACTGTGGTATTCAAAGCAGATCTGTGAAAAAAGTCTCTTAATCCTTGGCCTGATGCTGGAAAATCCCTTATAAAGTGGTTAAGCATGCGAAGATTCCCTCCGTAGGTCCCCTATTACTGCAGTCCAAAGAGGAAAATGCAGTGCAGGTGAAATCTGGGAAATAATTTTTGTTTCTCTGATACAATTTAAAACAAGTCAGGCCTGACAATCTCCCATAAGCGCTCAAGCAGCGTAGTGAAAGCAGGGATGTCTGCCAGGCTGATTTTGGCGCTACGCACGGCACTAAGCCCATTGACAAAGCCAGCTAAGAATCAGTGAAGCCTTGGAGAAGGAGTGTAACACTGTGCCACTGTAGAGTAATGCTCTTGTAAGGTGATCTACCTGCAGAGCCAAGAGTTCACCTATTTTATCCTCTTAAAATCACTAAACAAGATCACTGAGCACATCCCTCTCACCTTTCTCCTCCAGCTGTTCTAGTCAATGACCTGCTGCCTGAGTCCACTCATCCATGGCTTCCCGACATCTGAGTCCCTTCATCCTTTATATCCCCAGACCCCACTACCTTTCCCACTACAGCTGTCGGCCATCACCAACCACAGATTTCTCTAGAATCAATAAAAAAAAAAAAATGCTGGGTTGAATTTATATTGCACCTGAATAAAGCATCCAAGTTCAAAAAACACAGATGTTCAGTTACTGATGACTGCCCCATACATCCTTGATACTGTATCTCTGTTGTAATGATGTGATCATGTCATGATGATTTACATATTTTTCAAAGTAAAACCATTTCCAATCAGTCTATCTGCAAGCTTTCCCACAGTGTGCAATAGAAACCACCTCAACATCATGAAGAAAACAGCCGCAACTCAAAGGCGTAGGTTTAGTCTCAACACTGGTAGGGAC
>NW_018130137.1:0-2197 GCF_001952655.1 Monopterus albus
ATGTCTGGGATGATGGTGTTGAATGTCAAACTTAAGTCCACAAATAGGGTCCAAGCATAGGTCCCTGGTGAGTCGAGGTGTTGCAGGATGTAATGCAGTACCATATTGACTGCATCACCCACTGACCTGTTTGCTCAGTAGGCAAACTGCAGGGGATCCAGCTGGGAGTCTGTGATTGCCTTCAGGTGAACCAACACCAGTCTCTCAAAACACCTCATAGTGACAGATCTGTAGTCATTAAGTTCCTTGATGGAGGGTTTCTTGGGAGCTGGGATGGTGGTGGAACATTAAAACAGGAGGGAACTACACAAAGCTCCAGTGATCTATTGAAGATCTGTGTGAAAATGGGAGCCAACTGGTCAGCTAGAACTGTGATTATATGTGTAAAAATGACACAGCCACGATGGCTGAAACTGTAGTTCAACGGTGACCTGTCGCAAAACCTAAGGAATATGTCTCTAATCTTCATACCAACATTTGCATTTTAGCACCCAACCAACAGCTAGCGGCAGCCAACAGTAGCTGATAATATGTCATGTTGAGAGAAAGGACATATCATATTGAGAGTTAGCTTAGGCCTATCCATACAGTAGACTATGTCCCCTTTAACTATGATAATGACCATAGCACCGTCACTCTCTCCACTCTCACATTCCTGTTGGACACTTCACAATGACGTAACTACATTCATTTCCTGGAGCCTCACCCTAGGCTTAAACCAAGTTTTCCATAAATCCAATTTCTGATTTAGTTGTCGCGTAAAATCACAACTAGCGTTTATCTAGCAACCCATTTTGCAAACACTAACCTTAGTCTTAATCAAAAAATACTGAAAATTACTATTATCACTAACCATTACCACACGTGTCTACAACTTGATGGAGGACTATTGTACTAAAGTGACAATAAAAAAAGAACATGAGAAAATCTACCACTTACCTTATAGGCTTATAGGAGCTGAAATTTGTTTGGTAGATTCACTCATCACCGTAACGTCACTGTTTCCCTTTTCCGTTATAAACTACAAACCATCCTGTACTCTAGTTATTTGGCATGTGAGGCGTGTTCTTTTATTTGAGAAGAGAACACTAATAAAAGGATATTTCACAGTGTGAAATTTATTATTATTAACATATCAAAATTAGCATGTGCACGTGGACCTTCACTGTTTAGGAACAGAAAAAACTATAAACTAATCGGTATACAATATTTGTATGAAAAGGTGCTACTATCTAATTGGTCAAAAACTGTTGGGGAGAAGCCGTGGCTTACTTAACTCTCCCGTTATTGGTCCTTCAGTCCGTCCATCCTCCTACGTCCTTTCTGCTCCAACCATAGAGGACAGCGCCGTAGGAAGGGGAAGGAAGGGGAGGAATACTTACACTGCCACAAAATTCCTACATAGTCACGCACTTCCTCTTTAGTTTCTAAACTCCATATTACGCATTACTTTCCGTTTCACCAATTAAAACTGATCTGCCTGTGTGTATGTGTGTGTACATAATGGTTCTACCTTTGAAGCTTTCTCCTCTTCCAGCCTCCAGATTTAATCTCTGTATAAATAACCTTGGAGTCCCAGTGTACCACAACTCCCCTGATTCCATCATCCAGGTGGTGATAATAAATTAACTGTGGACCCTCATAGTCAGAACTGTAAATCTAATGAGATTCAGTGATTTAGTGAACAAGTCCCTATGATGTTGAAGAGTGCTTCAGTGACTAACATTGACCAGCGGTTCATGGTTCAGTGAACACATAGGGTGATATGTAAACATAACTGTGACATATAAGTATGTAAACGTATGTGTGCTATAAAATAAAAACCTTAACAAATCCTATTCATAAGTGCGTAAAATAAAAACCACCCTAACAGGCAACGAAAAGACTACGTCTGGTTTTCAAAATAAGACATCTGAGTAGGTCATAAAAATCAATGTAGACAAATGCAATCAATCTAATTTTACTTGTAGAACTTTTAAATATAGTCTATTGCGTGCATCATATATTTGTCAAATGTTAAAAGTCTTGACAGTAGCTGATATTTACACGTTCCAGAAGAGTTGGACTACATCCTCACAAACAAACATTTTTATGCAGTGAGCTTCAGATCGCCCCCTCCCTGTCAATCAGTCAGATGCTAGCATGTCCTATTGCAGATGTAGCCTCAGAGAGGGCACAGTGGAATGATCTAATGTGA
>NW_018130138.1:0-2192 GCF_001952655.1 Monopterus albus
TCGGAGTGATAACGTTGGTTAACAGCTAACAGCATCTGAGCTAAGGATTGAGTTGCATCGGAAGAAGCCATAGCTATCAGTTGGAGGTGGTCTGGTTCTCAAAGGGTGTATGGATACTAACAGCTACGGCCTCTATTTATTCTCCTGGAGGGGCTGGGGACGGCCGGGTTGGCGGGGCTCAGTTAGGCAAACAGAACTCGCTTCAGCATAACCCTCTCTTGCCACTCTTGACTCGTACGAAACAGGTCGGTGATTTCATCCCCCCATTTTTTAAATATTTCCACCCAGGCTTCGCATGGCATGTTCAGGGTCAGCTGGAAAATGCCACATTCAGTGTTGAACCGCTTCATAGACATGGTGCTGTTTATGTCACCGGGAGAATGAGCTGTGATCTTATAGTACCAGCGACCAGCCGGTGTAGTTTGTGTCTCCCAAACAGCTTTAAACACTTCAGCATTTGATCGTTTCTTCCCCAAAACCTCGGTCAGTCGCACCTTCATGCTTTTGGCCTGCTCCATAAAATGAGGCATTTTCTTATCCAGCTGTCCATCATAATCCTCATCATCAACATCACGGATTGAATTTTCAAAACACTCCTTAAGGTATTCTATAACTAGACATTTTAGAATACCCCAGTCGCTAGCTGTGATGGGGGTTTTAACAGTCTCGAGGCTAAAAGTCTCGCCCTCATCCAGCTGGTAAAAAGACAACTCAGCAGTTCCGTACAGAAAAATATAGCGAAAATAACCTGATTGCAGTTTGATTTCACCTCGAAGCGAAGCTGTGGGCGGCTTCTGAACTCGGACAAGATGCATGGTGGCTTTCTTTGGTGCATTGATTAAATCCACTTGCTCTGTGATATTCACAGGAGTGTTGCTGATGACTCCATCCAATTTCTTGTGAGGAAAAGAAGGAGAAGCCATTTTGTTTTTTCTCGGACGTTAATACAGCCTATTTGGTGAATGAAAAACTTTTTTCACTCTAGAAGCCTATGGAAATCCTAGCCTTTTTATAAAGAGAGAGGGGTGAGTACGTGCTTGCTGATAAGAAAAACGGTATGTCTGGGTTTATCTCTAAAAACGTGTACTGTGTTGTTATCTATGATTACAGAAGGGGCTACAAACCGCAGCATAGCCACGCGAGTGGTTGGGGGTGGGCGTGGAAAGCATGTCGATCGAAAACGAACCATGACAGAGGGACGCATTAAAAAAAGGTATTGTGTTCACCCTAACTGCTTGGATGTATATTCAAAACATAATGCACTAAAACGCTGTTCATTGACAGTAGTTTGATATTCTGTCTTGCTACTTTTTTTTTTTTTTTGCAACAGAAAATAAAATGCTGTTAATTGACAGTAGTTTGACATTTGTTGCTACTTTTTTTGCAACAAAAAATAAAATGAACAATAGCCGGGTGAGTGGCTGTTAAGTGTTTATTCCACACTCATCATTTCTAAATGGATCATCTTACAAGATCAAGTAAGGAACAAGTTAAATACTTAACTACACCCTGATATATAAGGGGTGCAACCAATATCAAATACAGTTGTACAGTTATATTCTTATCTACATAACCATACATAACCATAGGCGGCGTTTATCTTTTCAGATGCGGTTAACCACAACTTCCCTATCTCCAGCTGCAGATGCAGGAGGGTGGGGGTACCCCTGGGGGCCACGTGGGACCAGGAACCGGAAGAACGAATCTGATTGGATGAGACAGGACTAAGGACCAGATAAACGATTCTGATTGGCTGGGGGGCGGGGCTATTGTCCTGTACTTTGCTCTACTTTTTATTGTTACTATTTTAGTGCATTACCAAAAATACATTTTGTCCATTACCTTAAATCCTTGCTCTGCCTCAGACTGAATTGAACTATTTAGATATTATCTGTAATCTTTAATCAATTGCCAATCAATACTGCACGTTACTGGTTATAGTTGATCCTTTGTTCATTAACTGCTAGAGCAGACTTTATGGTTTATAATATTTAAAATATAACCTACAAGCACTGAATAAAGTTAATCTGGATCAGAAAGCCACATTCAGTAACAATATGTTAGTTGGGATCACATTTTGGTAATGAGAATACTTTGATTTACTGTTCATACTAGCATTTTAGAGGTACTGAAACTAGTACAAAGGTTCTAGAGGGCTGATATTTTTGCTTTGAATAGATGTTAGTCTTAAT
>NW_018130139.1:0-2191 GCF_001952655.1 Monopterus albus
CTGACACACAATTAACCTGGCAGAAACCAAGATTTAGCCCAATTTTAATGTTATTAATGCTGAAAGACAAACTCCTCCTTTCCATGACTGAAAAAAGGGTATTATGTCTTGAAAAAAGACAAAGAAATCTGATGAAAGGCTGTTTTAGTTTGGTGGTGATGTTACACAGGAGTTGAATCTGTTTGAACCTTCTTGGTGGCTGGGTAACGTTCAGCGGGCGCTTTTTGGCAGCTTTTTTAAATGAATCATACATCTATATACCGTCACTGGGAGGTGGTTGAGGTGGAGAATAGGTGTCCAAAGCACCGTGGTCACCCCACAGACTGGCTCTCTAATCCAGTCACACCTGAGGGTTTAGACAACAAGGGCACTAGGTTAGAGGAACATGGTGATTCTGGTTCAGTGTAAGTCTGAGGCCACCTAAACATTTCCCAGCTAGATGCTGTGAGAGTCTATAGGACCACGAGTCAACAACTGGATGTCCTGCTGCACTCAGACAAAACACTTTCCACCAAGCAGGAGGGGCAGCACTCTAGCGCCCTCTGCTGGCCGACATCTGGCTCTATGCTGCTCCACAGTCCAAAGAGATGCAGATTAATTAAAGAGCAAACTGATCATTTGTCTTTGTGTGTCAGTCCTGTAGCTGTGACAGACCAGTGGCTTGTCCAGGTGTTTTAAAATAGCTCTGATCATCCCTAATGTTCAAAGAAACTACAAAAGAGCTAATTTCCTACCAACTCACTGACAGAAACCCACAGCAGTGAGTCCTACACGAAGAGGAAGAAGGTGGGTTTTACTGAGTGTGACTCATAAATGCTGAAGTTTTAAACTCAGATGAATTCCTAATGGAGTCGTCATCTTTCCAGAGACTGATAGGTGAGTAAATCTTTACTTAATGTGTGAGTTTCTCTATAGTTTATTAAATATTCATTGTAAAACATTTGTGGTATTTTTCAGAGCAGCACTGATGGAAATACATGAACGACATTTACACAAAGAATAAATTTATCCAAACACTATTAAGAGCTTTTACACTGAGACAAGACAGAATGAATTCACCTTTATTTTGTAATATGTTCAGTTGCTTTGTTGAAGTGTTACAAAAACAACATTATTTCAAATGATGACAAGTGATACGGTAAATAAACACAACTGGTGGTGCAGTGGTCAGCACCGTTGGCTCATAGCAACTAGGGCCCAGGTTCAAATTGGTACTGGAGTCTTTCTGTTTAGTGTCTGCATGTCGTCACTGTGTCCTCCCATAGTCCAGAGACATGCAGGTTGGGTTTCCTGGTGTATATATGTAGAGGATAAGCATATAGATAACGGATTAATTTACAACAGATAAATATGATTCATGGGACTCCTATGTTTTAAAGTCTAGAAATGGACTGTATATGGGACGTCTGATGCTTCGTCAGTGTATGTTTTACCTTTGGCGGGCGAACCTACGACCGCCGAACGTCTGCCCAGACTTTACTGAATAATTCTCACCTTTTTCACTTAAGATCATCTGTTTGTGACTTTGTTGTCCTGTTTCTGGGAAAAAAATCATCACAAAGGATTCTGAAAAACAAGGCGTCCTTGAAT
The DNA here is from genome assembly GCF_001952655.1 of Monopterus albus. NCBI lineage: Eukaryota > Metazoa > Chordata > Actinopteri > Synbranchiformes > Synbranchidae > Monopterus > Monopterus albus. The sequence goes on from NW_018130139.1 coordinate 1,591, forward strand.
ATCACGAGCTCTCTGCCGTTATTTTCTAATATTAATGTGCCGTTTGTGATGTGCACTAGAACCACAAAGTCCAGTTCTTTATGCATGTGAAGCCTTGAACTAACCTGATTGTCATTTCTCTCTAGCTGTGACCTCTCTGCTGTGCTGCACAAACGCCAAGGTCAGTGACGTCTATGACATAGAATAGAAAAATTAGTTTAGGACAGCGTCTTGGGAGAGAAATGCCCCTTTTGACAGCTGCACTGGGTTCAGACTGGACACCAAACTCTAAATACACACTTATAAAAATCTTAGGTCATTTGGAAACCGGGGATGCACTGATGTTGCCATGACGACAGGAGGATTATGGGGCAAAAATTAACTGTTTGCTACAAGATCAATAAAGAAAATCTATTTTAGAGAAACACAGCCAGGTCTGTCATGTGGAACATCAGCTCTGTCAAAATGCAGGACAACATAGTGTTTGTCTACCAGACGTATAAACTACTATGGCTCAGGAACTGACTGACTGGGGACGGGGAACCCAGGGATCACACAGCTGATGGTTCACAAGGCAGTGAGGAGCACTGGCAAACTGGTGAAGGGGCCATTAAGCCGCCAC
>NW_018130140.1:0-555 GCF_001952655.1 Monopterus albus
CACATTGGTTTCACCTGCTTCTCATCATTAATCACACCTGGTTACATTAGTATATATGCAGATCATTCTGACTCCTGTTCAGACTTTTGAAGTCTTCCGGTACTTTTTATGATGCTAACTCTGAGAGACGAGGCAGTCCAAGTAGCTTCAATACAGTGCTGATTTATTCCACGAACACAGGTAAAAATTAACATTACACGCTCAGGTATCTTGCACCCCCCAACCTGCACGCAGGCAGCTGAATGATGAAAGACCCTGAACCGCAACAGGCCTATACATTATATCTCTTCGGTTGCCCTGACCTCCCACCTGATGAAGACCATGAAGAGGATTGCCCTTGGCCACCTCCGTGCCCAGGTGAGCTCAGCGCTCGACCCGCTGCAGTTTGCATACCGTCCTGGCATCGGGGTTGATGACGCCATTATCTATTATCTACATGCTGCATTGAGCCCTATCTCACCTGGAGTCAGCCGGAAGCATGGTGGGGGTCATGTTCTTTGACATTTCCAGTGCTTTCTCTGATGACACCGCTATTGTTGGATGTATATCGGGGGG
>NW_018130140.1:606-2191 GCF_001952655.1 Monopterus albus
ATAGATGTGACCCTGAGCGTCCTCCCTCTTATTAAGAAGGCCAGAGGCAGGGTGGTGAACGTCGCTAGCGTGTTTGGGCGAATCAGCCCGTTCGGCGGACCGTACTGTGTGTCCAAATACGGGGTAGAGGCTTTCAATGACAGCCTGCGGTGAGAGGAAAGACGTTTTCATGCTTTACATTTATTGTTATTCTCCTAACTATCTTTTTAACTTACAGCAACCTCTTCTGTATTTCAGTATAGACATGGCACCATTTGGAATTAAGGTTGCCTGCATTGAACCAGGCTTCTTTGCAACAAATATGACTGATGCAGCGAGTATGATGAATAACCTGAGGAAGCTCTGGGACCGATTGCCTCAGGATGTAAAGGACGACTATGGACACAGCTTCCTGGAGGACAGTGAGTCTCCATCTTTGTTAATTTTTATTAATAGATAATGCTAACTTTAAAAAAGCCTAAAGGTTCAGACATGTTAAATTTAAAACTGAGCAGCTTAAGACTGACACTCATCCTGAAGCTATCAGACTACTAAGTAGTACCTCCTTGACATTTTATTTTCCAGTTTTAATTTAAGACAAGTTCTTGGTCCTTTTGAGATGCTTTTATGTTTGTTTATTTTATCTTATTTTTCATTTTTCACTTATTTATTTCATCTTAGTAACCGTTGTCATGGATTTTGATTTATATATTATTTTTATACTTGATACTTTATTATATTGCAGTGGTTTTTATCCTGTTTTTATTTTTTCTGCCAAATTAATTTGATTGTCTGCGATCTATGTGTGGTTGTGGTGTTCTTAATTTGTTGAGTGGGAGCAAACACCAAGATAAATTCCTTGTATGCTTGTGTGAAGGCCTCTGTCCTGGCCGTCACCATCTGAGGGCCTAAACCAGCAATGGATTTGGGTGGCTATTTCTTTATGTGTGTAGGTTAAGTTGCAGATAAATATTTTTTGATATTAGACATACACAATTGATCAATGAGCATGCACATTTGATTTAATTTTGTATTGTTAATGTGTAAATTTTCTTTTGAGTTACCGTGTTTCCTGGTCCATGGATGCGGGGGGTCTTCAGCCAAAAGATTGATCTGAGGAAGCAGCAGGTTTAAATACTTCCCACTAGGCCTGGACTGCACCAAGTGCCTAATATAAGGAAGGGGGAGTTTGGGAGAAATGTATTGTTTATTTGTCAAGTTATGTTCATTTCTTCACATTTAAAGGAAATATTTAGTTGTGAGCAGACTGTCTGTTTAGTGTTTATTAGTTGATTATTTTGGTAGTGTGTTTAGTCTACCCCTTGTGTGTGTTATTGGTTTGGCCAGCCAATATATATGTTCCCCTGTGCGTGTCACTTGTTAGGTCAGTTGTTTTTTGTTGAGGTATTGGACAGTTCGGTTTGCTGTATTTTGAGTTTCCTTATCTTTTGTTGACCTCTTTTAGGGCCCAATTTATCTGATGTTAATTTTGTATTTTTTTTTATTTTTGGGTTAATAAAAAGCCCTTTATTTTGAACTTTGAACGCTATGTCTTCTGCCTTACTGCTTGGTTCCTGACAGGGATCAATAAAGTGCCTACCTACCT
>NW_018130141.1:0-2191 GCF_001952655.1 Monopterus albus
CAGAAAAGATGAGTCATCAAAATATTTTAGTCTGAAGGTTTGTATTTTTAATTATTAGAAAACAATATTGCCTGAGTAATCAACGTATCAGAAGCCAGATTTATTAGAGTTTGTTTAACCAGATATCTTGGACATCCAGCAGGTTGTGTCTGAAAACCACTGATATATTTTGAAGGATATCAGAACCAGAAACTGTAAAGAGTTGGTACAAATAATCGGCCTGTGCAGAAAACACTAATATACATGTTCAGTAAAGTGACAGAAAGTGGAAATAAACTGTTCAGTGATCTCCATGAAAAGACTGTGAACAGCATCTGAACTTTGTCTCCATCTTGTGTCGTTCACAGGAAGAAAACTCCGTCACACACTGTTTGTATAGAGTCAATGTTGTCGGTGACATGATGCAAGTATGAGCATGTTTTCACTGAAAACTGCATCAAGTAGGAAACTGAAAGCGTTTTAACAGCGTTGTCTCCTTGTGAATGCATCTCTGTTTCTACACACCTCACACACTGTGTTAGCATTAGAGTTTTCTTTTTAGCTGTGAAACTCTTCCTATAGAGACACACAGTGTAGTAGTGAAGTAGTAGGAGAGGAAGGTTCATTCAGCGTTAGATTTACATTCTGACTCTTTCTACCTTTGAATCAATGTGACTATTAGAATTCCACATGTTTACAGCTCTTCTCCAACAGCCCAGGTTTGATTTCTCACATATTACTGATGATTTAGTCGTTATAAGGCTTCAGGTTTCTTTGTTTACACTTAGTTAATGAGTCATGTGACTTTACAAAGTAAATATAAAGGTCAATTATTTGTCCAACAATGTTGAGCATTAACAATTTTCACTGGAGTTTGGTTGAAAATAAAAACTCAGGGATTTACTCAGTAATGGTTCAAATTAAATATTACATTTAGCAAAAACTGATCATATCATATTTTTTAATTAACTGAATTTAATATAATTTCTATTCTTGTTTTAAAGTCACATGACTACAGTATTTCACCCATGTATGTGAAGTGACTGGAAACCACCTCATACACTGTGTCTCCTTTTCTGAAAAACTAAAATTGCTGAATAAAAGGTGCTGGTGACATAACAGACAGTGTCAGTTTGTTTTGTAAATTTAACAAAAATGTTTATTCAATAAAAAAATTTTACTTTGCACTGGCGGTTTATTGTGTTATCCAGCAGAACTGTGAGAAAAATATTGTACAAAAATCCATACACTATTAAACTATTTATTTGAAAACAATAAAACAATCAAAACTGAAATTCACTCAAAAACCCCCAAAAATATCAAACTGATCATATCATTGTTTTTAATTAACTGAATTTAATATAATTTCTATTCTTGCTTTAAAGTCACATGACTACAGTTTTTCACACATGTACGTGAAGCGACTGGAAACCACCTCATACACTGTGTCTCCTTTTCTGAAAAACTAAAATTGCTGAATAAAAGGTGCTGGTGACATAACAGACAGTGTCAGTTTGTTTTGTAAATTTAACAAAAATGTTTATTCAATAAAAAAATTTTACTTTGCACTGGCGGTTTATTGTGTTATCCAGCAGAACTGTGAGAAAAATATTGTACAAAAATCCATACACTATTAAACTATTTATTTGAAAACAATAAAACAATCAAAACTGAAATTCACTCAAAAACCCCCAAAAATATCAAACTGAAGACGAACAAACAGTCAGAGGCTTCAGTCCAGTGGATATATACGAGCACACAAAGCCGTCTGACACTAAACCACATGCTGATAACCAGGAGAATGAACAGCCTGGATTTGGAAAGTTCGTCTCCTGATGATGTGACACAGTTTCAGCATTTTGGAGCCAAATTTTCTTCCGGTTTGATCTTTATGTTCAGAGGTGGAACAGTTTACCGTTCACACTAAACATGTTTGTTATCGACCGAGAAAGTGGCACCGGTCAGATCACGACACCGTCAGAGAATTTATTAAACAACATGAGCAAATGTTCAGTGTAAATCCATTAAAAGTAACAAGAACATCAACAGCAGGAGTTCAAACCTTTGTTGGACTTTAACTAAAGAAAACAACTAAATCCTTGATGGCTCCAGGTTTTTCACTGAATGATTTTCAGGTGAAAACAACAGTTTAGGTTTACATGTGTTTACAGTCAGTTTCCATGGAAACAACAGAAGTAAATAAAAACCACTT
>NW_018130142.1:0-2187 GCF_001952655.1 Monopterus albus
CTGTCCTCATCCTCCTGCTCTCCTGGTTTAAGCTGTTTCTGCCCTACTCTGGTTTAGTATTATTTATTGCCTCTGTTATGTTGTTACTTTGTGGTTTTTATCCCATTAAACCTCCTTTTTTGTACTAGCACCTGGGTCAGCCATCTTGAGTCCAACCTCAGTTCCCCCTCACCCCCCTGGTGAGGGGGAAGTGAAACTTCCAGACTTCCGCCCAGACTTCCCTCTCTCCAGACACTTCCTCCAGCTCCTCCGGGGGAATGCTGAGGTGTTCCCAGGCCAGCCGAGAGACACAGTCCCTCCAGCGTGTCCTGGGTCTTCCCTGGGGCCTCCTCCCAGTGGGACATGCCCGGAACACCTCCCTAGGAAGGCGCCCAGGAGGCATCCAAAACAGATGCTCAAGCCACCTCAGCTGGCTCCTCTCGATGTGGAGGAGCAGCGGTTCTATGCAGCAGTTGTGGTGTTTATTTTTATTTTTGAGTAATATTTCCTCAATGCAGACAGAAAAATCTGACACAAAGGCTGTACTGACTATGCTTTTTTTAAAAGAAAAGCTTTATAATTTAATTAATTTATTTGAAATCCTTTACTGGTGGGTGGCGACTTGAGAAGTGGGTTGGAAAGTGGGTCCCAGGTTGATACCAGTTGAGAAACACTGATCTAGTGTAGATAGAAAGAGCACACAATCTGAAACACAGGAGTGGTACAATCCACAAGGTTCAGAGAATGACAACAACATCAGCTGTAGTTTCACTGAAGCCCATTTTAGAACTAAGTGCTGAAGTGTTTCATGAAGGGAGCATTATTGTGTACATTATTTTTGTTCATACCTCTATTTAAGCTGGCAGCATTACGATTCAATATACACAACTGAGTAATAGTATGATAGATAGGTTGACCATTTGAAGTAATGTATTTCAGGTATAGAAGTCACCGAATATAACTTTTGCGATCCCAAAGCTGTAATTTCCGAGTGCCTCTGAATGCAGCCATTACACAGTTGAACCGTATTACTGTAAGTTGTCCATCCGTCTTCGGTCTGCAGTGTTTTTGGGTGAGTAGCAGTCAATGTGCACTTAATTTTTTTAACGGTAAAATTTCAACTTAGGTGGTTTAAATGACACAATCGGGTTCTTGCTTATATGTAACTCATGCCACGACAGTATGAAGGCAAAGAATGAAAATTTAACCCTTTAATGTCAACCGCTAAGCTAATGGTACCATGTTAACTGAAGGTTTAATGGATAAACACAATGCAACACAAAAGGTCTTACAGAGTAATTCACATGGTAGTAGTAATGGCCATATGAAGCCCCATGAAGCTTCAAACCCATTATTAGTTTCTTGACATGGCATCCCATTTGCACCTGCATCTACTGCAGTCTTTCCTTTGCTGTGGTGCTTGTTTTAAAGTATGTGACAATCTTCCTTGTTCTTAATCTGATGTTATCAAGGCCAGGAGTAGCATCCACAGATTTTTTGACAATAAGATTCAGGGCATGTGCAAGGCAGACAGCATGCCTAACTTGCAGAATGTTTGCAATAGCAATCATATTTGATGCTGCATCAGTCACCAAGCATCTCACCTTGTTTTGTATTACCCATTCTTCCATTAGCTCCTGAACAATACCAGCAATATGCTTTGCTGTGTGACACTTTGGAAAAGGGCATACCTCCAAAAGGGTGGTGGACAGTGTAGCCTCGTTTATATAATGGCATGTGACAGCAAGATATGCATCCATCCAGGAAGCCAATATCCCTGTCTGTCTGGGCCTCAGTGGGACAGCAGACCACCCAGCTGGATCCCACTGAGCTAGTGGGCTCAGAGTAGATTGCCAAGCAGGATACTGAATATTTCACCAACTGGCTAAAGCATGGGAAAATAAAACATGGTAAGTGTCTTATATTTAGTCCACCTTCCCCTTGAATTGTTTGATTTGGTTTTAGTGTGGATGGAACAGGACTTTTCCATTTGTCCACAAAGGTGTAGACCCCAGCTGTGTGTCATCTTCTCCCAACACAGGTCAATGAACTCATGTAGCCTATTTAACATATATTAGACTTTCCACTTAGATTGCAGCAGGCACTTTTCAGGTGGTTTAGTTGTTCCATTTACAAGCGCTCAGTTCATGGAGTCAAAACTGAGAGACAGATAGTCTTGGGACCTGATACTTTTAACCATGCTAACTC
>NW_018130143.1:0-2187 GCF_001952655.1 Monopterus albus
TTTAAATGAAAACTTACTTTGTAATATGACTTAAGGTGCAACATCAGCTCATCAAGTGTTGCACGATTATCCATTCTGTAGGCAATGATTTTGTTTCGATTCAATTTCTGCCAGTCGTCGTCCATCTCATCACCCTCTGTCTTGGTGTCAGTCAAACTGCTGCTGTAGGTACTGTCCTGGGAGTAAACAAGCATCTCCATCTTGAACTGGACTCTTAGCAGGGACTCCGCAATGGACTCTTTATCTTGCTTAATGGCTTCAATGTTTGCCTAGAAAATAAAATTCTGGTCAATGTGAGCATTGCAATGATGCAAATTAAATTTTGACAGCCAAAATACTGACAAAAACATAAGAAATTATAAAAAATATCAACATGAAACTCATAAAAGACCTTGGCTGCTTTCACGAGGTTAGGAAATCCAGTGAAGCTAATGTGGGCCAGCTGTATGAACACCTTCTTGACAGCATCTGGTGGAAATGAATGTACAAGAACATACAATACATCATCTAGATTTCCACTGTGCACTTCAGTTGTAGTTGTATGGTAACACAAATCTATCATATATCCAGCGATATACCTCCTATATCCTTGAGTTTCTTGACAGCTGGCTCTTCCAGCTTTTTGATCTGCTCCTTGACCATGATCTCAAAGGTCTTGTAGTTGATGAAGCCTGGTAGTTCTCTTCCACGGTACATCTCCTCATGTTTCTCTACCTGCTTATCAATTCTTCTGTTAACTGAAACACAAATATATATTTCAGAACAGCTAATGAACAGCTGCACACCAGACAAAAGTTATACACTCACAGTTTTCTCCTGAGTTATACAGATGGAGGTTCCAGTTCCCAAACTCTTTTCGGAGCATAGAAAAGACATTAAGCTTTTCTCCACACTTGAGTTCCTCTCCTTTAGTCACACTGATTGCATCCTGAGTGAATGCTGTCACTTTCTGGAGCATGCATAAGACAGCAGAGACAGTTGGTTAGAGGTGTTTAACAAATATTCAAATTGGTGACCAGATTTCTGCAGTGTCTTATGTAGGATGAGGGCGCTCACTTCAGTGAGGAAGGCAAATCTCTCAGCTGCATCAGCTGGGGGCCCAGTGCCATATCTCTCCAGCTCTACCTGAGTCTGGGCTAGTTTCTCCTCTATCTGCTCTTCCAGTCGAGGCAGAGATTTCTGCAAATTACACAGGAGGGGTCAAATCTCTGATACATAGGGTGACTAATCATAACTGTTGTTAATGTGAAACAATAATCAAAAAAATACCTCAATGTGATGCACCAGCTCAAGTGTAAGTTTCTCAGCCAGTTTGGGCACAGTGGCATGGCCATCACTGTAGAGAGTGCTACAGCAAGAATAAAAGGCTGCTGAGTATGTGTTACACAACATCTCACACACTGTACTATAAACGGTACATAGTTTTAATGAATTCATAAAAGAATGAACTTACTGGAAATGCATATGCTCTTTGAAGAAGGCCTTCTCTCTTTCTATTGCTTCAGTGAGAGACACCTTCTCTCTGATCTCCTGTTGACCCCTGCACCTGACGATCATGTAGCCCTTTTTCAGGGGGATGATATCATTACATACAACGTGAACCACGGTCTCTTCTGTGCCTTTGTCCACCAGGTCAGGCTTAGTCAAGATACCTGAAAGACAGAGAGTAAACCAACTAAATGTTGAATAACTTATTCAAAAGCTGGGTGACCCATTTTCAAGAATCAAGTCTATGTACCTAAAGTCCTCTCCCCATCAGGATCCACCTCCTGTGCCATCTTCAAAGCCTCTGTGGTTGCTATATCCACATTACTTGGCACAACCACCAGGCTGATTGTTTCTTGTCTTCTGATGAACTTCTGGATTAGTCTCTTTATCTGAAAGTATCAATTCATCAAGTTATAAACTATCAATCACTATTGTGCTTCAATGTGAGACTCTGCAACTTTTAAATGTACAAAAAGTGAATTGTATCTTAGAAAAAAATTATATTTCCAAAAACAAAAAAATTATGTACCAAACTCATTGTAATATCTCCTCTTGTATGTACTACAGCCTTAGCAATACTGTCACTTATATAATGTATCAACTGTAACTCTACATAGGAGGAAGAGGGCCAAGAGCTGAACTTGATTCAAATGCACTTTATGCCAAAACGTTTTAGCATTTGATAGCCACAAGCTAGGC
>NW_018130144.1:0-2185 GCF_001952655.1 Monopterus albus
TTTTTTTTTTTTTTGTATTCGTAAGCACAAGAACATCTCTCCCAAATCCAGAACTGCAGAATCATCTGTAGTATCTGTATGATCTAAAATCAGAAGCTCTACAGAATTGAAAAAATGTATAAAAACAACTGTGGATGTGCCTAAATGATTCACTGTAGATTACTGAAAATGCCATACATGAACTAGTTCTGAACAACCTGACACACATGAAAGCTTGTCTGAATATAAAATTGCTACCAAACATTAGGCAGACTGCTGTTTGTTCTTTCAGTGGCATCTTTAATCTTATTGATGCTGCAGTTTTCTTTCTTTTGTCCTTGCTTTTTTCCCAACTCTTGCAGAGAGCTGCTTCTGTTCACATAAATATGTAGATTGGACCATTCAAGGAACTTGCGTCTGAACTGAAATTAAACTGTCATGCCGTATTGTGTCAACTTCTGTTTGTTGTTTTCTCTCTTTTGTAGGCAGAGCTTGTTGACCTGGCAGAGAGCATCCAGCAGAAATTGTCATATTTCAATGAGTTAGAAAACATAAACACGGTATGCTGGGTTTCTCCTGGTTTCCATCTTGAAACATAAGACAGCTAAATGTTTGTAGTGCAAATGATGTCCGTGCATTACTTGGATATTATCATAATCAGCAATATGTCCCCGATTAAAAACCTTATGAAGGTCTTTGATGTCAGCATCATTTTTTGTTTTTACCTTCAAAAATGTTTCATAAAATGAACATCACCTATAAGCCTTTAAAATACAGTATAATAGAAAATTAGTAAAAAGCAGTTTTGCAGATTTGCTTTGACCAGGGTTTAAAGTCAAAACAACACATTTCTGACACTGACATCCAAATAAAAAAAATGTTTTGATGATAAAGACCGAGAAAGAGCAGGAAGATGATGTGTTTCTCTTTTTCTTTGCCTTTACAGAAGCTAAACTCCCCAACCTTGTCTGTAAATAGTGAAGGATTTATACCAATGCTTTCGAAATTGGATGACTGCATTGAATATGTTTCTTCACATGTAAGTAGCTTGCACTCTTGACAGAGTTTCAGTTATGTGCAGATGTAAATATTTTACCAGTAATAAAATAATGAAACGCCTAACAATATACCGTTGTCTTGTTACAATAACAGAAATGTGCTGCCCTTGTAATATAATCTATATATTGGAGCATATGGTATGTGTTCACAGTTAAAACTATATAACACTATTTCTGTTTCTATTGATTACAGCCCAATTTCAAGGACTACCCAGTTTATTTGGCCAAGTTTAAACAATGTCTTTCTAAGGCTATGCACTTTATGAAAATCCACATTGTAAACACTATGCAGAATCTCACAAGCCAGTTAACAAAAAGGGTAAGAACAAGTCACATTTCATCCTCCTAGACAGTCGGTGACCAAAAGCATTAATAATGTTACTCAATATTAATATTTCATTCTACTTTCTTTTTGTGTCCTCCAGGATCCAACAGGCTTGACCAACGCCGACAATGCCTTCACACTTTACTATGTGAAGTTTCGAGCAGTTGCACCTAAAGTTAGCGTGAGTGTAATGTTTTGTGTTACCCATTCAATTTATGCAGCACACCCGTTTGCATAAATCATTTTCTGTAATGCAATGACATTTTCATTTACCCCTTTTTTGTCATTCAGTCACTGATTGAACAGATAGAACAGCGAGCAGAGAAGATTCCAGAGTGAGTATCGGCATTTCTCCAGAGTGAAAGTAGTTCAATTATGTGTTTTTTAAACACATAATTGCACTAAATTAGCTTATCCTTCCTTACGTTAATGTGAACAGATACTCTCGGCTCCTTGGTGAAATCCATCAGTGCTACCTTGACCAGAGACAGCAGCTGCTGAGTCCCAGCATCACATCCACCATTACTGACCTGACCAACCAAAACAAAAAAGACCACTGTGCTCTGGTAAGAAATGACTAGTATAAAGCAGCGCCTGTTCTTTATATATAGTAAAATGACATTTAAGTTGGCACACAATGCCCAGTATGGAGCCTATGTGATATTTTCTAGTGTTCAGCACAAACACATGATAAATGAGCATGAGCCAAGGGTGTGTGCAGCGGGCATCCGGGGCTTTCTCCTGTTTTGTTCATTAATGCATTGCTGTGTAGAGACATGGTGATGTTAGTATACCCTCAGTCATGCCTCATCTATTAATCTGT
>NW_018130145.1:0-723 GCF_001952655.1 Monopterus albus
TTATATTATAGTCTTAAACAGCCTTGAGCATTACCACTTAAATGTGTATACCCACTAAAATCAAAGGAATGTCAATAACATCAAGCTTGAGTGATGTGGAGTAAAATGATTAACAAAGTTATACTCTAGGATTAGTTCTAACATTTGATTGAATTAAGTACTTATTTAGTAGAAGATTGACACCATGATTGTTGCTTATTTAACCTGTGTGTTCACTTTGTTTGCGTATGACTATTCTATCATTTATTTTAGAATACATAAGTTTACATACTTATATGTCACAGTTATGTTTACATAGTTACATACTATGTGTTCACTGAACCACTGGTTAATATTTACTCTGCTAGTCACTGAGGCACTGTTCAACATTATAGGGTCTTGGCCACTAAATTACTGAATCTCATTAGATTTACAGCTCTGGCTAAGAGATTCCACAGTGAATTTATTATCACCACTGGGCTAGTGGAGCCAGGGGAGTTGCAGTTCACTGGGACTCCAAGGTTAGTGAAACAGATTAGACCTGGGGCCTATTTCAAGAAGGCGGTTTTGTCGAAACTCAGAGTTTGTTAACCCCGAAATGAGGGCAACTCGGAGTTTTCGGTTTCAGAAACGGAGGTAACTTAAACCCGTGAAAGCGGGGTAAGTTAAACCCGTTTCACAAAGAGAGGTAATCTAAACTCAGAGTCAGTTACTATGGCAACTTACTCTGTGAACCTAACCTGC
>NW_018130145.1:2086-2184 GCF_001952655.1 Monopterus albus
GGTAGTGAAACAGAGATTAAAGCTGTAGGCTTGCGGAGGAGAAAGCTTCAATGGTAGGAGCAAATATTATGCACACACACACACACTGGCAGGACAGT
>NW_018130146.1:0-1289 GCF_001952655.1 Monopterus albus
GCTCGGAGAAGGACTCTGACTCTGACTCTGACTTCCTGTCTGAGTCACACAGCGTCTTTGTCGTCTTCCAACCTTCCAACAATTTCTCTACCATTTTCATGTATAATATGTGTGTGAAAGCTTCAAGGATGGCAGAATAAAAGCAGAAAACTGGCAGGAAAGTGGTCAAAAGCACACAAATACGGAGCCAGAGCGGGAGTCACACGACTCTAGAGTGTGGCCATTGAAATGAATAGGCCCATTAAGAATGAATGGAGAAGTACACAAAATGTAAATGGTGATCATGTAAAAAGATGAATGGGTTTGACAGCAGAGCACAGCGCCCACCGCGCCCTGTCTGAAAGCCCCTTTATGGTGAGTTCAGGTGAAAGTTTTCACATCTTACATAATTAAACTGAAGTACAACAGGGTTCTTTTTTACTAGTCAAAATAACAGCCACTGTAAAACTGCTATAAATAAGTCATATCGAAATCCAGCCACATTTTAGGTTGATTCTTTGAGATCAGGTGTTTTTGTAGTTAGAACCTGATTCTGAGAGCTCGGTTTAATGAACTCAATTCATAAAACCAGTTGATTGAGTAGTAAGAAGAACTATGACACACCATATTTGGAACAAGACCATTCAGCAACGTGTTTGAGGACAAAAACACACTTGTCATGTTGTAAAACACAATGTTAGAATCATAATCAAATTCAGAATTTGTTTTACAGTACAAGTTGTCATTAGTTTTATTTAATTTCAGCCCAGAAAACTCAACCAAGGCTGTACGTTTATCAGAAATTATTCTGACAATAGAAAATATTGATAAAGTTAAAATCTCAATTCAAACCTGCATTTTGTTTTTTTCCTTTCTATTAAAATATTGTCCTTAAATTGATGTCACCTGTGAACTACAGTAACATTAAGAAACTATATCTGTTATATTTGTATAGATAATTCATGTTAACAAGCTTCAGTTATGTAAATATCTTGCAGGCTGGCTCATGTTATACCTCAGTTCTTTAATTGAACAGATCTGAATGAAGACGGAGTCCGACTTGCTTCAATTTAGTGATTTATTTTGAAAGCCACAGTAAAAAGTTACAGGAACACAAACCTGGGCGGCTCCTGCTCCAGACTACTGCTGAAGAAAGGAGACCCTGGAAACACAGAACCTAATACATTTATAAGGTTTTGGACTAACCCCTTACACAGACAGATGTAAAAACATCAGGAGCTGGAGACAGTCCAACGTCTCTGTCTCATATCTTATGCTCCGCATGCATCGAGCACAAGTCATAACAAAAT
>NW_018130146.1:1521-2183 GCF_001952655.1 Monopterus albus
CTCAGTAGCATGTTAGCTTAAGATAATCTTTCCCCCAAGACAGTGTCAGTGATCGTCACCAACTTTGAGGAACCTCTGATTATTTCTGCTCCTTTAGCCTTGATGACACAGCAGTGATGTAGGAAAGAGGAGGAATGTGATTGGTCCTCCTGTGAACATTCTGTGCTCTGATTGGCTGGAAGTAAGAACCTTACAGCACCATGTGAGATAGAACCGTTTCTTTTATTAAATGACATGGTCAGTAAAGCATAAAACTAAAAATGAACCTCTACAAATATGTCTTTTCAAAGAATAGTATTATATGAATAACTCACTTTGACAAAAGTGTCAGATAGAACCTTATAATTCTGTTTTCACAGTTTCCACTGCCTTTGTGTAACGTGGCCTTCCCAGACAGACTTTATTCATCCCAAAGTGAAATGTCTCTGTCCACAAACCACTAACACAACGTGCTGTGGAAGGACCACGACTAAAGACTGAACTACAGGTGGAAGAAAAAGTAACGGCTCCGTTTGCAATTTCCTGGTTTTCTACAGAAACTGGTCCTGAAATGTGACCTGATCTTCACCAGAGACACAAATGTTAAACGCAATATTTCAGAGTTGATAAAACACAAACAGTCATGATCCCCCCCTCCCTCCATTATTGAACACGTACACAGT
>NW_018130147.1:0-2183 GCF_001952655.1 Monopterus albus
CCGCCTGTCTACAAACTTTCTGATTACAATAACGAGCCAGTGCAGGGATCATTTGATGAAGCAGAGCTGCAGAAAGTTATAATTTCCAAAGACAAAACATTTCATGTGGAAAAGATTTTGTGTAAACACACAATAGCGGGGGTCCCTCATGTATTGGTTAAAAGGAAAAACTGGCCCAACAAGTTTAACAGTTATGTGAAAGCATCGGACGTGGTAAACTTGTGGAACATGGATAGCTCTGGTTTTTATATGACTGTGCCCTCAAACGCCAGTGCAGCTGTGTTTAAAGATAACTCAGCCTCTCAATTTCGCACGAATCTAGCGTGGCCTTTAGATTTACGTGGCTGAACATACCTCAGGGAGGAGACCGTTTTTATTGGCAAGACACGTGGCAACACGGCGTGCCAGATCGGCCTGAGATTCCTCTCCCCGCTGATGAAAAAAAAAAACAAAGTACACCACAAACGGCTTGGGCGAGGAGTATACACGAGAGAAAGCATTTTGAATCAATTGAATATTCATTTAAAAAGGATTAGTGACAGAGTGAGTTACGAATGGTATACTCATGATTTTATGTGGACAGGGAGTGGGCGCTACAAACTTACATTTTCAGCCCCCTTAAATTACATACTAGACGTGGAGAAAGACAAATGGTTTAGTGGAGGCCCAGGACTGGTCCACTCGCCATGTTGTGCGGATTTAAAAGCTGGTTTTTATCACATGTATATTTATTCTAATATAGTGAGCCACCAGTTTGTTGGAGATACAGCGGCTCCTACTTAGATGTGTAACAATGCAGGGAGAGGTCGGAAGGTTTATAACAAAAAGTTTTAATCCTCCACACTATTTGCCTCTGGCCAAGAACCATATTGATACGGTTTATATTGAGATAAAAAGTGACCAAAATTCCCCAGTCAACTTCAGATACGGGAAGACGATACTAACGCTGCATTTCAGACCCTGTGAAAAAAAAATAAAATGACCACGCAGGTGTACAAAGCTGACCCCTATCGATTTATAAGCTATTATGACAACCAGGTGGGCACCGGGATTTCAGGATTTAGCGGGTCGAGTGTGCAATATGGCAAGGGGATTGGAGCGATTTTCTCCAAACTATTTCGTTTTGTAATGCCTTTGATGAAAACGGGGTTCAATCTGGCTAAGCCTCATTTAGCATCCACTGCTAAAAACATAGCCTCGGATGTGGTGAGCAAGGCCGTGACTAGGTTGGCTTCTAACCAAGGGCCTCACTCCTCTGATCAGGAGGGGTCGGGTTTTAGGGTTCTCTCCAGAAGAGCCAGGAGACGCCCACCAGGCCAGCGTTTACCACCCCTTAAAAGAAGACGCAAACAGCCTAAAAACAATAAGAACAAGAAGACGCCTGTGAGAAAGAGACATAAACAGGGGAGCTCCTCTGCCTTAAAGAGCGTTGATATATTTTAAAACCACCATGTCTCTCCTACACTATAAATCGGCTGAATGCGTTTTATCCAAACTGGATTTATTTCCCTGTCCTTTGTCACAGCTTAGTGTGGAAGAGAGGCAATATACTGAAATTTCTCCTATAGCAGCGATAACTGAGAGAGCACCTTTAGAATTTTACGTGGCTGCGGAAGGAGAAAAATATGTGGATTTGAATGAATCGCTCCTTTTTTTTAGGCTGAAAATAACCAATGCAGATGCAACGGATTTGGCCAACGATGCGCCTGTAGGGATCATCAATTATCCTTTGAATACCATTTTTAGCCAATGTGATGTGACCTTGGGGAATAGACTAATCTCACAGGCAAGCGCCACTCATGGCTACAAAGCAATATTTGAAACTCTGCTCCATTATTCCCCTGAAACGTTAAAAAGTCAATTTTGCTCAGGCCTCTTCTATCAAGATACCTCAGGAGCGATGGATTCTCTGGTTATTAACAATGGACCTAACAAAGGCCTTGTGGAGAGAGCAAAATTTAGTGCTGCATCCAGAGAATTTCATTTGATAGGACCTCTGCATGCAAATATTTTTTTCTGCGAGAGACTGCTGTTAAACTCTGTAGATCTGAAGATCAAGCTCGCAAGAGCCAGCGATTCTTTCTGTCTTATGCATCCCGCTAATGCTGATTACCGCCTGCATATTTTGGGAGCCTCGCTGTTTGTTAAAAAGGTCTCAGTGTCACCGGCTGTACGCATAGGTC
>NW_018130148.1:0-2182 GCF_001952655.1 Monopterus albus
AAACAGGTAAGTGTTAGGTTTAGCCATAGCAAAGCATTTCAAAAGGTAAATACCTAAAGGTTCTTGCCAGTGAAAAACAGACTAAAAGTATTGGGGATGTAGAAAGAAATTCTTGATAAAATGATATAGTGCTATGTTATGTATTTGCAAAATGGTTCAAATAATTGTTTAATCTGTTTGACCTTTGTAAAGACTTGACCTGTGGACATGAAATGCTGAGTGAGTAGGTGCAGAGAGACTCAGAACAACAGGAAGTTGTGCAGATACAGACTGAGATGACTAAAAACTGTCTTCAAGAAAAGTTGTATAAGGTCTTATTGTTTTGGCAACATTTATCAACATTATATGAAATTCTAGGATTGACATTATAATCTGCATTAGCAAATATATCTACATGTTTACTTTAGTATCATATGCTTTATCTGATGCGGACAGAAATCCGTCATCATTATACTACTGTATGGTGGCCCTGAGGGGCAAACATTTCAACACTAAAATGTATATAAAAATAAGAAACATTTGGTAACATGTAATGGCTATGTGTCCTGTTTTGTTAGGTAATATTCTTTAATGTTGTATTTTTAGTACAATTAATGGAGATTTAAATCTGAAGGTCAGGAGTCGGACCATGCCTCAGACACACCTCTTCCTCCTCCATCCTATTCATACTACCTCTTCCAGTTACTCATCCACTTTGCTTTCACATAAGCACAAGCTCATAATCTCCAAAAAAGAGAGAGAGAAATTATTTCACATCTAACTATCGACTTCTCTTATGTTCAGTCTGCCTCATGGACCACCTTTCAATTTCCCTATCTGATGACGAGCTGTTCCCTGACTCCAAGGTGTTGACCTTGGTGTCTACTGCCTTCACCATGTCCTCCTCACCTTCTTTGGATCTCTTAGATACGCTGAATTCACAGCCCCTATTAGCATGTTCGAGCATCACCTTCGTCCCGGCATTTCCAGTCTCCAAATTATTCAAGTTTAGCCTAGATTTTTAAAAGAAAGCAAGACCAACAATCAGGCAACCCTTTACCCATCCTCTACCACAAGCTGAACTTGCATCAATCAAACCCTGCTGCATCATCTCCAATGCTGCTTATCTCACAGTGCAGTGCCTCTTTATCAGAACCTTCGTTCATACCAGAATCCGGTAAGTTATCAAGAGTCCTTGCTCTTTCAGGCATATCTCTGAATCTTTACTCTGGTCACTCATTACGTATAAGAGCCGCCACCACCGTGCCAAACAAGGGAGTCTCATCAGGATCATGGGTTGCTGGACTTTGAAAGCTTACTAGTTTTACATTCATTGTCCACAGGACATTCAAAAAGTTCAAGCTACTATTCTCTCCTTCAGAAGCGTTTAGAGGTCTGTCAAACCCAGGAACAGTGCAGGCTTCTGAAGCCTTCTCCAAACCACAGTCACCTAAGCACAATAACTTGATTCAGTCAAATATAAGATAAGATAAGACTTTATTAATCCCACAGCTCCTAAAATAACCCTGATGACATGGTCCATGCTAGTGAATTGTGTTTTCTGGCTTGTTATTGTGGTCTGTGACATATCATGTTTTCTGTTTTGTCCAACTTGTGTTTTGCTTCTCAGGGCCACCCTCCTGCTGAGATCCGCATCCATCTACAGAATTATTCATATTCCAACTGTATATTTTGCCCATTTGGAGACCGGTTAACGTTTCAAACATTCATTCATTCATTCATTTTCTACCGCTTAGTCCCTGAACGGGGTTAGGGGGGGGGCGGAGCCAATCCCGGCCGGCAATCGGGCGAAAGCGGGGTACACCCTGGACAGGTCGCCAATCCATCGCAGCGTTTCAGACATTAAAATCAAATAATAGCATGTTCACTCACCCATTAAAAATGCAGAGAATAGATGTCATTCCCATGACCATGTTAGCAACTGACAGAGCATTAGCAGCATTTTTACGTGCAAACTCCTTGAACTGGAGTCCAGCAGCCTGATCACTCAGAGAGAACTTGTTGGTACACTGGGAAAAACCTGAAACCACAAAACAACAACAGTTAGTAGCTGTCTACATTAGGCCAATAACCTCTGCTGTGGCTTAAGAGAAAAGTTAAATTCCTATTATGATCGGGAAACCATACCTACTGTGTAAAGGGGAATTGTTTGCTAATTATATCCCAGTTTGAGTCAAACTTC